>NW_026617153.1:0-18939 GCF_000801105.2 Raphanus sativus | reverse complement strand
GACTTAGCCGTTGATTTCGAGATAAACCGTTTTGAACCCAACATGAACCACGATCTAAGAAGCTTATTTGGAAACCCACTAAATCAGGGAGAATAACCAGGAAGTTGAATAAATCTCATAGGAGTTTGAGTAAGAAGATATCCCACTTCTATCCAGATGATTCCAGATTAGCCTGTTCGGACATATGCAATATCTTCATGATTCTTATCAAACCAGGATGAACCACGATCTAAGAAGCTTTATTTGGAACCCACTAATCAGTGGGAATAACCAGGAGTTGAATAAATCTCATAAGTTGTGAGCAAGAAGATATCCCCACCTTCTATCCAGATGATTCCAGATTAGCCTGTTCGGACATATGCCATATCTTCATGATTCTTATCAAACCAGGATGAACCACATCTAAGAAGCTTTATTTGGAACCACTAATCAGTGGAGAATAACCAGGAAGTTGAATAAATCTCATAAGTTTTGTGAGTAAGAAGATATCCCACTTTCTATCCAGATGATTCCAGATTAGCCTGTTCGGACATATGGCAAATTCTTCATGATTCTTTATCAAACCAGGATGAACCACGATCTAAGAAGCTTTATTTGGAACCACTAATCAGTGGAGAATAACCAGGAAGTTGAATAAATCTCATAGGAGTTGTGAGTAAGAAGATATCCCACTTTCTATCCAGATGATTCCAGATTAGCCTGTTCGGACATATGCAATATCTTCATGATTCTTATCAAACCAGGATGAACCACGATCTAAGAAGCTTTATTTGAACCACTAATCAGTGGAGAATAACCAGGAAGTTGAAAAAATCTCATAGGAGTTGTGAGTAAGAAGATATCCACTTTCTATCCAGATGATTCCAGATTAGCCTGTTCGGACATATGGCAATATCTTCATGATTCTTATCAAACCAGGATGAACCAATATATAAGAAGCTTGATGGAACCACTAATCAGTGGAGAATAACCAGGAAGTTGAATAAATTCTCATAGGAGGTTGTGAGTAAGAAGATATCCACTTCTATCCAGATGATTCCAGATTAGCCTGTTCGGACATATGCAATATCTTCATGATTCTTATCAAACCAGGATGAAACCACGATCTAAGAAGCTTTATTGGAACCACTAATCAGTGGAGAATAACCAGGAAGTTGAATAAATCTCATAGGAGTTGTGAGTAAGAAGATATCCACTTTCTATCCAGATGATTCCAGATTAGCCTGTTCGGACATATGGCATATCTTCATGATTCTTATCAAACCAGGATGAACCACGATCTAAGAAGCTTTATTTGGAACCACTAATCAGTGGAGAATAACCAGGAAGTTGAATAAATCTCATAAGTGTTGTGAGCAAGAGATATCCCACCTTCTATCCAGATGATTCCAGATTAGCTGTTCGGACATATGCCATTATCTTCATGATTCTTATCAAACCAGGATGAACCACGATCTAAGAAGCTTTATTTGGAACCACTAATCAGTGGAGAATAACCAGGAAGTTGAATAAATCTCATAGGAGTTGTGAGTAAGAAGATATCCACTTTCTATCCAGATGATTCCAGATTAGCCTGTTCGGACATATGGCAATATCTTCATGATTCTTATCAAACCAGGATGAACCACGATCTAAGAAGCTTTATTTGGAACCACTAATCAGTGAGAGAATAACCAGGAAGTTGAATAAATCTCATAGGAGTTGTGAGTAAGAAGATATCCCACTTTCTATCCAGATGATTCCAGATTAGCCTGTTCGGACATAATGCAATATCTTCATGATTCTTATCAAACCAGGATGAACCACGATCTAAGAAGCTTTATTTGGAACCACTAATCAGTGGAGAATAACCAGGAAGTTGAATAAATCTCATAGGAGTTGTGAGTAAGAAGATATCCCACTTTCTATCCAGATGATTCCAGATTAGCCTGTTCGGACATATGGCAATATCTTCATGATTCTTATCAAACCAGGATGAACCACGATCTAAGAAGCTTTATTTGGAACCACTAATCAGTGGAGAATAACCAGGAAGTTGAATAAATCTCATAGGAGTTGTGAGTAAGAAGATATCCCACTTTCTATCCAGATGATTCCAGATTAGCCTGTTCGGACATATGGCAATATCTTCATGATTCTTATCAAACCAGGATGAACCACGATCTAAGAAGCTTTATTTGGAACCACTAATCAGTGGAGAATAACCAGGAAGTTGAATAAATCTCATAGGAGTTGTGAGTAAGAAGATATCCCACTTTCTATCCAGATGATTCCAGATTAGCCTGTTCGGACATATGGCAATATCTTCATGATTCTTATCAAACCAGGATGAACCACGATCTAAGAAGCTTTATTTGGAACCACTAATCAGTGGAGAATAACCAGGAAGTTGAATAAATCTCATAGGAGTTGTGAGCAAGAAGATATCCCACTTTCTATCCAGATGATTCCAGATTAGCCTGTTCGGACATATGGCAATATCTTCATGATTCTTATCAAACCAGGATGAACCACGATCTAAGAAGCTTTATTTGGAACCACTAATCAGTGGAGAATAACCAGGAAGTTGAATAAATCTCATAGGAGTTGTGAGTAAGAAGATATCCCACTTTCTATCCAGATGATTCCAGATTAGCCTGTTCGGACATATGGCAATATCTTCATGATTCTTATCAAACCAGGATGAACCACGATCTAAGAAGCTTTATTTGGAACCACTAATCAGTGGAGAATAACCAGGAAGTTGAATAAATCTCATAGGAGTTGTGAGTAAGAAGATATCCCACTTTCTATCCAGATGATTCCAGATTAGCCTGTTCGGACATATGGCAATATCTTCATGATTCTTATCAAACCAGGATGAACCACGATCTAAGAAGCTTTATTTGGAACCACTAATCAGTGGAGAATAACCAGGAAGTTGAATAAATCTCATAGGAGTTGTGAGTAAGAAGATATCCCACTTTCTATCCAGATGATTCCAGATTAGCCTGTTCGGACATATGGCAATATCTTCATGATTCTTATCAAACCAGGATGAACCACGATCTAAGAAGCTTTATTTGGAACCACTAATCAGTGGAGAATAACCAGGAAGTTGAATAAATCTCATAGGAGTTGTGAGTAAGAAGATATCCCACTTTCTATCCAGATGATTCCAGATTAGCCTGTTCGGACATATGGCAATATCTTCATGATTCTTATCAAACCAGGATGAACCACGATCTAAGAAGCTTTATTTGGAACCACTAATCAGTGGAGAATAACCAGGAAGTTGAATAAATCTCATAGTGTTGTGAGCAAGAAGATATCCCACCTTCTATCCAGATGATTCCAGATTAGCCTGTTCGGACATATGCCATTATCTTCATGATTCTTATCAAACCAGGATGAACCACGATCTAAGAAGCTTTATTTGGAACCACTAATCAGTGGAGAATAACCAGGAAGTTGAATAAATCTCATAGGAGTTGTGAGTAAGAAGATATCCCACTTTCTATCCAGATGATTCCAGATTAGCCTGTTCGGACATATGGCAATATCTTCATGATTCTTATCAAACCAGGATGAACCACGATCTAAGAAGCTTTATTTGGAACCACTAATCAGTGGAGAATAACCAGGAAGTTGAATAAATCTCATAGGAGTTGTGAGTAAGAAGATATCCCACTTTCTATCCAGATGATTCCAGATTAGCCTGTTCGGACATATGGCAATATCTTCATGATTCTTATCAAACCAGGATGAACCACGATCTAAGAAGCTTTATTTGGAACCACTAATCTGTGAGAATAACCAGGAAGTTGAATAAATCTCATAGGAGTTGTGAGTAAGAAGATATCCCACTTTCTATCCAGATGATTCCAGATTAGCCTGTTCGGACATATGCCAATATCTTCATGATTCTTATCAAAACCAGGATGAACCCACGATCTAGAAGCTTTATTTGGAACCACTAATCAGTGGAGAATAACCAGGAAGTTGAATAAATCTCATAAAGTTTGTGAGCAAGAAGATATCCCACCTTCTATCCAGATGATTCCAGATTAGCCTGTTCGGACATATGCCAATATCTTCATGATTCTTATCAAACCAGGATGAACCACGATCTAAGAAGCTTTATTTGGAACCACTAATCAGTGGAGAATAACCAGGAAGTTGAATAAATCTCATAAGTGTTGTGAGCAAGAAGATATCCCACCTTCTATCCAGATGATTCCAGATTGGCCTGTTCGGACATATGGCAATATCTTCATGATTCTTATCAAACCAGGATGAACCACGATCTAAGAAGCTTTATTTGGAACCACTAATCAGTGGAGAATAACAGGAAGTTGAATAAATCTCATAGGAGTTGTGAGTAAGAAGATATCCCACTTTCTATCCAGATGATTCCAGATTAGCCTGTTCGGACATATGGCAATATCTTCATGATTCTTATCAAACCAGGATGAACCACGATCTAAGAAGCTTTATTTGGAACCACTAATCAGTGGAGAATAACCAGGAAGTTGAATAAATCTCATAGGAGTGGAGTCAAGAAGATATCCACTTTCTATCCAGATGATTCCAGATTAGCCTTTTCGGACATATGTCAATATCTTCATGATTCTTATCAAACCAGGATAACCAATATCTAAGAAGCTTGATTGGGAACCACTAATCAGTGGAGAATAACCAGGAAGTTGTATAAATTTCACAGGAGTTGTGAGTAAGAAGATATCCCATTTTATATCAGATGATTCCAGATTAGCCTGTTTGGACATATGGCAATATCTTCATGATTCTTATCAAACCAGGATGAACCACGATCTAAGAAGCTTTATTTGGAACCACTAATCAGTGGAGAATAACCAGGAAGTTGAGTAAATCTCATAGGAGTTGTGAATAAGAAGATATCCCACTTTCTGGAGTGATCCTAACTAGCTGCAGTAAACATAGAGGAGGAACAGGAGGCAACACATCCTTTAGCAGCTTCATAACTCAACGGAACAACCTGAGAAGAGATAAACAGGAACTTGTTGTAGTTAAAAAGATGCCAAAGCTTGAGAATGAATATGATGATCATTACACACGACCACCAGACCCTATGAAGCATGAGAATCAAGTTATAATGAGCATTTGGCCAGGTGTATTGAGAGGGATCAGAGGTATTCTCCTAGGCAGCCAGAAGGAGCTAGTTCAGGCACCAGATCAATCAGTAAGGTTTCTGCTTGTTTGCTACATACTAAGGCACATGAGGAATTCGAGATGATTGAGCAAGGTTCCAAGAGCTTGCTGAAGCATGGAAAAGGATTGCAGTGCTGGGTATTTGATCCTGGAGATGATCATGGTTTTATCATCTTACAAGACTTGGATTTGAGGACAAATCCTTTTGAAGGGAGAGAGGATGGTGTGATCCTAAGCAGGCTCAAACTCAAGGGATTGAATCCATGGTATGAGATAGCTAAGACACTGATCAAAGCTTGGCTTAATGGACAGTTTCAAGGTCTTATTGGAATGATCTATGAAGTTCTGGACAGAGAGAAGAGAAGAACTCTTGGTACAGCCTCGAAACAGCTTGAACAAAGAGGATTCACCAAGCAGAGCTTAACAGGAGTTATAGAGACAATTCTCCTCGTCCAATTATGTATGGAGAACAAGGATATCATGTCAGGAAGCTTCTGGATTGCGCTAGATTTGCAGTTGAGCGAAATAAGGCTTTTTCGGTCCAAAAGAGAGTTGCAACCAGAATCTTGATCCACTTGCTTTCTTGCTGAACTAACAGGACTTAGAGGATCTAAAGACCAGTGGGAGACACTCCAAGATCAAGACAGCCATTCCAGGGCTGCACCAAGTGGTATCAGAGCCTGTTGAAGGTTTAGGGTTGATTTTCTTAACCTAGGTCACGACCTGTATCTAATATCCAAGCAACTACCCACCTACAAGAGATCCAGGGAGAGACATCCATTCCAGGGTTGCACCAAGTGGTATCAGAGCCTCTTGAAGGTTTAGGGTTTGATTTTCTTAACCTAGGTCACGACTTCCATCTACTATCCAGCAATCTACAATGTTTTCTCTTAGAAAACAGGAAGAGAAGGCTAAACAACCAGCAACAAGGGAGCTGTTGCAAAGAGGAGAAAAAGTTATCCAGATTCCACCCTTCTATGGAGAGTTTGATACAATTACATATCTAGAATGGGAAAAGGATGTGGATTTCGTTTTTCACTGCCATAGATACACAGCAGAGAAGCAGGTTCATATAGCAACTACTGGCTTTTATGGGTATGCACTTGAATGGTGGTATCAACTTGCTAACAAAAGAAAACAGTGTGGAGAGTTACAGATTTCTTCTTGGTATGAGATGAAGGCTGTCATGAAGAAAAGGTTTGTAGCCAAGAGGTATGGTCAAACTAATTTGAAAAGGATACACTGTCAATCTGGGGCAGCTACAGGACGTGCTAGAACACCAAAAGATCAGCCAAAGACATACTATGGTGGTGAGACACAAAGAAAGTTGCAGCTACATCAAGCATATTTTGAGGAATTGGAAAGCACACAGTTCAAGCAAGACCTCAGGAACATGATAGATCAATCACTCACTGCTGTGATCAAAATCCCACATCAGGGGCCAGTCCCACGTCCAGCATCAAGAGATGATGAGCTAAGTTGTTACAAGAAGGAACCAGCAGAGCATAAGGAAAAGATTGCAATAAAACCGGCTGTGAAGATATCAGAGATTCAACTACAGCAAGAGGAGCACGTACCAGGAGCTTTGTGTGGTCTTAATCATGATCAAAACAAGGCTAAAGAAGAAGGAGAATCTGATGAGGCACTTGTAGTTCATAAAGAGCCACTTGAGACTTTGATTGAACAAGGTGGATTCATTAGATTGTTTTCTTGTGATTTACTGATCAGACCTATGGTATGTTTTCAGTTCAGCTTAGTAGAGCATCTGAGAGTTGTCAAGGGACTGCAACAAGTCGTTTTTGAACCAGGAGGAAGCTTGAGTGTTGGTAGAAGAAGTAACAATTTTCTGGGTCAGAAAACAGTTTCATACAAGCTTAATTTGCAGGGTTCATTCACTCCTAAAGAACAAGATTTGTGGTCAAACCTTTTTAAAGGGAGAGAGAATGGAGTGATCCTAACTAGCTGCAGTAAACATAGAGGAGGAACAGGAGGCAACACATCCTTTAGCAGCTTCATAACTGAACAGAACAACCGGAGAAGAGATAAACAGGAACTTGTTGTAGTTAAAAAGATGCCAAAGCTTGAGAATGAATATGATGATCATTACACACGACCACCAGACCCTATGAAGCATGAGAATCAAGTTATAATGAGCATTTGGCCAGGTGTATTGAGAGGGATCAGAGGTATTCTCCTAGGCAGCCAGAAGGAGCTAGTTCAGCCACCAGATCAATCAGTAAGGTTTCTGCTTGTTTGCTACATACTAAGGCACATGAGGAATTCGGAGATGATTGAGCAAGGTTCCAAGAGCTTGCTGAAGCATGGAAAAGGATTGCAGTGCTGGGTATTTGATCCAGGAGATGATCATGGTTTTATCATCTTACAAGACTTGGATTTGAGGACAAATCCTTTTGAAGGGAGAGAGGATGGTGTGATCCTAAGCAGGCTCAAACTCAAGGGATTGAATCCATGGTATGAGATAGCTAAGACACTGATCAAAGCTTGGCTTAATGGACAGTTTCAAGGTCTTATTGGAATGATCTATGAGGTTCTGGACAGAGAGAAGAGAAGAACTCTTGGTACAGCCTCGAAACAGCTTGAACAAAGAGGATTCACCAAGCAGAGCTTAACAGGAGTTATAGAGACAATTCTCCTCGTCCAATTATGTATGGAGAACAAGGATATCATGTCAGGAAGCTTCTGGATTGGGCTAGATTTGCAGTTGAGCGAAATAAGGCTTTTTCGGTCCAAAAAGAGAGTTGCAACCAGAATCTTGATCCACTTGCTTTCTTGCTGAACTAACAGGACTTAGAGGATCTAAAGACCAGTGGGAGACACTCCAAGATCAAGTTCAAGTCGTGGCTATCATAACCAAAGAAGAACCATCATGTTGGTTTAATTTAATTTCAATGTAATTGGCCTGGGCTTTCTTTGGTTTTCATTTAATTTAAACCAAGACAATTAGGATTAGTAAACCAATTTTAATTGGGATTAGGGGTTTAATAAGACTTAATTTCGTGGGTTTAGAATAGGAATAAGATTAAACCACTTGGTTTATTCTTAGGGTAGATGTCGATTTCTTTTAAAAGACTTGTACGCAGCTTTTGAGAAACCATTCAACTTTTAATCTAAAATCTTTTCATACAAGTTGTTTCAAAGTCTCTAGCTTTCTCTGTTCAGCTCAAGAACATTGATCTCACTAAGGGAAGGAATTCCTAGTGAACCTATCTTAGACAATACAAGGTGATCTTGTGTCTTTGAGTAGCAAAACAGCTTCTGAGCAATCCATAGCTCTTTAGCAAAGTTCATCATCAACATCTATCATCTATCCACACGCCTTGAAGCAGATTGAGTCTTTGATTCTCTGTTTGCAAGGATTATCAAAGCTTTAACCCACCTACAAGAGATCCAGGGAGAGACAGCCATACCAGGGCTGCACCACTTTCTATCCAGATGATTCCAGATTAGCCTGTTCGGTCATATGGCAATATCTTCATGATTCTTATCAAACCAGGATGAACCACGATCTAAGAAGCTTTATTTGGAACCACTAATCAGTGGAGAATAACCAGGAAGTTGAATAAATCTCATAAGTGTTGTGAGCAAGAAGATATCCCACCTTCTATCCAGATGATTCAGATTAGCCTGTTCGGACATATGCCATTATCTTCATGATTCTTATCAAACCAGGATGAACCACGATCTAAGAAGCTTTATTTGGAACCACTAATCAGTGGAGAATAACCAGGAAGTTGAATAAATCTCATAGGAGTTGTGAGTAAGAAGATATCCCACTTTCTATCCAGATGATTCCAGATTAGCCTGTTCGGACATATGGCATTATCTTCATGATTCTTATCAAACCAGGATGAACCACGATCTAAGAAGCTTTATTTGGAACCACTAATCAGTGGAGAATAACCAGGAAGTTGAATAAATCTCATAGGAGTTGTGAGTAAGAAGATATCCCACTTTCTATCCAGATGATTCCAGATTAGCCTGTTCGGACATATGGCAATATCTTCATGATTCTTATCAAACCAGGATGAACCACGATCTAAGAAGCTTTATTTGGAACCACTAATCAGTGGAGAATAACCAGGAAGTTGAATAAATCTCATAAGAGTTGTGAGTAAGAAGATATCCCACCTTCTATCCAGATGATTCCAGATTAGCCTGTTCGGACATATGCCAATATCTTCATGATTCTTATCAAACCAGGATGAACCACGATCTAAGAAGCTTTATTTGGAACCACTAATCAGTGGAGAATAACCAGGAAGTTGAATAAATCTCATAGGAGTTGTGAGTAAGAAGATATCCCACTTTCTATCCAGATGATTCCAGATTAGCCTGTTCGGACATATGGCAATATCTTCATGATTCTTATCAAACCAGGATGAACCACGATCTAAGAAGCTTTATTTGGAACCACTAATCAGTGGAGAATAACCAGGAAGTTGAATAAATCTCATAGGAGTTGTGAGTAAGAAGATATCCCACTTTCTATCCAGATGATTCCAGATTAGCCTGTTCGGACATATGGCAATATCTTCATGATTCTTATCAAACCAGGATGAACCACGATCTAAGAAGCTTTATTTGGAACCACTAATCAGTGGAGAATAACCAGGAAGTTGAATAAATCTCATAAGTGTTGTGAGCAAGAAGATATCCCACTTTCTATCCAGATGATTCCAGATTAGCCTGTTCGGACATATGCCATTATCTTCATGATTCTTATCAAACCAGGATGAACCACGATCTAAGAAGCTTTATTTGGAACCACTAATCAGTGGAGAATAACCAGGAAGTTGAATAAATCTCATAGGAGTTGTGAGTAAGAAGATATCCCACTTTCTATCCAGATGATTCCAGATTAGCCTGTTCGGACATATGGCAATATCTTCATGATTCTTATCAAACCAGGATGAACCACGATCTAAGAAGCTTTATTTGGAACCACTAATCAGTGGAGAATAACCAGGAAGTTGAATAAATCTCATAGGAGTTGTGAGTAAGAAGATATCCCACTTTCTATCCAGATGATTCCAGATTAGCCTGTTCGGACATATGGCAATATCTTCATGATTCTTATCAAACCAGGATGAACCACGATCTAAGAAGCTTTATTTGGAACCACTAATCAGTGGAGAATAACCAGGAAGTTGAATAAATCTCATAGGAGTTGTGAGTAAGAAGATATCCCACTTTCTATCCAGATGATTCCAGATTAGCCTGTTCGGACATATGGCAATATCTTCATGATTCTTATCAAACCAGGATGAACCACGATCTAAGAAGCTTTATTTGGAACCACTAATCAGTGGAGAATAACCAGGAAGTTGAATAAATCTCATAAGTGTTGTGAGTAAGAAGATATCCCACTTTCTATCCAGATGATTCCAGATTAGCCTGTTCGGACATATGCCATTATCTTCATGATTCTTATCAAACCAGGATGAACCACGATCTAAGAAGCTTTATTTGGAACCACTAATCAGTGGAGAATAACCAGGAAGTTGAATAAATCTCATAGGAGTTGTGAGTAAGAAGATATCCCACTTTCTATCCAGATGATTCCAGATTAGCCTGTTCGGACATATGCCATTATCTTCATGATTCTTATCAAACCAGGATGAACCACGATCTAAGAAGCTTTATTTGGAACCACTAATCAGTGGAGAATAACCAGGAAGTTGAATAAATCTCATAGGAGTTGTGAGTAAGAAGATATCCCACTTTCTATCCAGATGATTCCAGATTAGCCTGTTCGGACATATGGCAATATCTTCATGATTCTTATCAAACCAGGATGAACCACGATCTAAGAAGCTTTATTTGGAACCACTAATCAGTGGAGAATAACCAGGAAGTTGAATAAATCTCATAAGTGTTGTGAGTAAGAAGATATCCCACCTTCTATCCAGATGATTCCAGATTAGCCTGTTCGGACATATGCCATTATCTTCATGATTCTTATCAAACCAGGATGAACCACGATCTAAGAAGCTTTATTTGGAACCACTAATCAGTGGAGAATAACCAGGAAGTTGAATAAATCTCATAGGAGTTGTGAGTAAGAAGATATCCCACTTTCTATCCAGATGATTCCAGATTAGCCTGTTCGGACATATGGCAATATCTTCATGATTCTTATCAAACCAGGATGAACCACGATCTAAGAAGCTTTATTTGGAACCACTAATCAGTGGAGAATAACCAGGAAGTTGAATAAATCTCATAGGAGTTGTGAGTAAGAAGATATCCCACTTTCTATCCAGATGATTCCAGATTAGCCTGTTCGGACATATGGCAATATCTTCATGATTCTTATCAAACCAGGATGAACCACGATCTAAGAAGCTTTATTTGGAACCACTAATCAGTGGAGAATAACCAGGAAGTTGAATAAATCTCATAGGAGTTGTGAGTAAGAAGATATCCCACTTTCTATCCAGATGATTCCAGATTAGCCTGTTCGGACATATGGCAATATCTTCATGATTCTTATCAAACCAGGATGAACCACGATCTAAGAAGCTTTATTTGGAACCACTAATCAGTGGAGAATAACCAGGAAGTTGAATAAATCTCATAGGAGTTGTGAGTAAGAAGATATCCCACTTTCTATCCAGATGATTCCAGATTAGCCTGTTCGGACATATGCCAATATCTTCATGATTCTTATCAAACCAGGATGAACCACGATCTAAGAAGCTTTATTTGGAACCACTAATCAGTGGAGAATAACCAGGAAGTTGAATAAATCTCATAGGAGTTGTGAGTAAGAAGATATCCCACTTTCTATCCAGATGATTCCAGATTAGCCTGTTCGGACATATGCCATTATCTTCATGATTCTTATCAAACCAGGATGAACCACGATCTAAGAAGCTTTATTTGGAACCACTAATCAGTGGAGAATAACCAGGAAGTTGAATAAATCTCATAGGAGTTGTGAGTAAGAAGATATCCCACTTTCTATCCAGATGATTCCAGATTAGCCTGTTCGGACATATGGCAATATCTTCATGATTCTTATCAAACCAGGATGAACCACGATCTAAGAAGCTTTATTTGGAACCACTAATCAGTGGAGAATAACCAGGAAGTTGAATAAATCTCATAGGAGTTGTGAGTAAGAAGATATCCCACTTTCTATCCAGATGATTCCAGATTAGCCTGTTCGGACATATGGCAATATCTTCATGATTCTTATCAAACCAGGATGAACCACGATCTAAGAAGCTTTATTTGGAACCACTAATCAGTGGAGAATAACCAGGAAGTTGAATAAATCTCATAGGAGTTGTGAGTAAGAAGATATCCCACTTTCTATCCAGATGATTCCAGATTAGCCTGTTCGGACATATGCCATTATCTTCATGATTCTTATCAAACCAGGATGAACCACGATCTAAGAAGCTTTATTTGGAACCACTAATCAGTGGAGAATAACCAGGAAGTTGAATAAATCTCATAGGAGTTGTGAGTAAGAAGATATCCCACTTTCTATCCAGATGATTCCAGATTAGCCTGTTCGGACATATGCCAATATCTTCATGATTCTTATCAAACCAGGATGAACCACGATCTAAGAAGCTTTATTTGGAACCACTAATCAGTGGAGAATAACCAGGAAGTTGAATAAATCTCATAGGAGTTGTGAGTAAGAAGATATCCCACTTTCTATCCAGATGATTCCAGATTAGCCTGTTCGGACATATGGCAATATCTTCATGATTCTTATCAAACCAGGATGAACCACGATCTAAGAAGCTTTATTTGGAACCACTAATCAGTGGAGAATAACCAGGAAGTTGAATAAATCTCATAGGAGTTGTGAGTAAGAAGATATCCCACTTTCTATCCAGATGATTCCAGATTAGCCTGTTCGGACATATGCCATTATCTTCATGATTCTTATCAAACCAGGATGAACCACGATCTAAGAAGCTTTATTTGGAACCACTAATCAGTGGAGAATAACCAGGAAGTTGAATAAATCTCATAGGAGTTGTGAGTAAGAAGATATCCCACTTTCTATCCAGATGATTCCAGATTAGCCTGTTCGGACATATGGCAATATCTTCATGATTCTTATCAAACCAGGATGAACCACGATCTAAGAAGCTTTATTGGAACCACTAATCAGTGGAGAATAACCAGGAAGTTGAATAAATCTCATAGGAGTTGTGAGTAAGAAGATATCCCACTTTCTATCCAGATGATTCCAGATTAGCCTGTTCGGACATATGGCAATATCTTCATGATTCTTATCAAACCAGGATGAACCACGATCTAAGAAGCTTTATTTGGAACCACTAATCAGTGGAGAATAACCAGGAAGTTGAATAAATCTCATAGGAGTTGTGAGTAAGAAGATATCCCACTTTCTATCCAGATGATTCAGATTTGCCTGTTCGGACATATGCCATTATCTTCATGATTCTTATCAAACCAGGATGAACCACGATCTAAGAAGCTTTATTTGGAACCACTAATCAGTGGAGAATAACCAGGAAGTTGAATAAATCTCATAGGAGTTGTGAGTAAGAAAGATATCCCACTTTCTATCCAGATGATTCCAGATTAGCCTGTTCGGACATATGGCAATATCTTCATGATTCTTATCAAACCAGGATGAACCACGATCTAAGAAGCTTTATTTGGAACCACTAATCAGTGGAGAATAACCAGGAAGTTGAATAAATCTCATAAGTTGTGAGTAAGAAGATATCCCACTTTCTATCCAGATGATTCCAGATTAGCCTGTTCGGACATATGGCAATATCTTCATGATTCTTATCAAACCAGGATGAACCACGATCTAAGAAGTTTTATTTGGAACCACTAATCAGTGGAGAATAACCAGGAAGTTGAATAAATATCATAAGTGTTGTGAGCAAGAAGATATGTTGGAAAAGCTATGAATAGCTAAGAACATGAACTCACTCTTTAAGAATGGAAGAGACAATCAACTTGTGATTGAATCCTCTCAGCAAAATAATCTACACACCATCTGAATCTAGAGAGATTAAGTGGCTGTGAGATTGATACAATAACTAGAACTATGCTAAGAATAAATTAAAGACTCTAGTTTGAATCTATCCTTGTGGAGTATCACAACACTGATGGTTTGTGTACTTAAGCTACAAGGAGTTAGAATCAGTAAGCTAGAGATGAACAGAATATAGAGAAGAGTTTAAACTGATTTAGGAGTAGAATGGGTAAGCAATGATCTGCCCTTAGGCAGACCCAAAATCGTGTAACTCTATCTCTCTACATTGTGATAGTTTGCTAAGCACTTAGTAAAGAAGATGGAGGTACACAGATTATATGTAAAGCTTATCTCTTATTTCTTGTATTTGATTACAATGGGGAGCCTCTCTATTTATAGAGAAATGGCTTTACACACAGCAAGACTACAAGACAAAGATACAACTTGCAAGCTATTAAACAATGTTTAAAGGACAGCTTGACTAAACTAATATTATTTAAGGGAAATCAGAGTAAGAGCAGGCTGGGGAGAGAGAGTGGCACGTCCAGGATGAGTGATAGTGACATATCACAACAGCTCTTTGCTTAAGTTCACATGTGATCTCATTTCAACTTCAAACAAGACCATTGGCGCCAATGCTGTCTGATTGTGTTTCTGGTCGACAGGAACTCCCTATCTTTGCACCAACATTATCAGAACCCTATCTTTGCGCATTCTTGATCTTGATCCTAACTTTGCACATTCTTCCTTTAGTGATTTAAGGTTGACCCGGACTTTGTACTTCCATGATCTTCCTTGTGCATTCTTTGGGCATCATTTCTTTTGCACCAACTTTGCACAAGTACACCTTGATCACACTCAGCTACTGCTTCTTCCTTCTTCATTCCAACACTCCCCCTCAAGCTTGACCATAGGAGATCCTTGGGCAAGCTTGGAACTATGAAGAAGCTCCCTCATTAAAACCTTGCAAAGAAAACCCCAATGGGATAAAACTTTGCAAAGGAAAAAGAGTAGAGTTCAACACAGCCTAGGGATTGGCCAGTGAGTCTAAGGATCTCAGATAACTCATGGTGGAGTCCTTAGACTCTGGATCATGGCCTGACTTGTGCTGCAAGGATGAACTCCATAACTTGCACACATCAACATCTCGGAACTCTTCTTTAGGCCAGTTGTGTCTCCCCCTCTCTTCTGACTACTCGCCATCTTGAAAGGACTTAGGGACCACCAGCTTCTACTTCAGAGAGCTCCACTAAGGTACCTGATACATTATCCCAAAGGTGCATCAGTTCTTAAGGCAAAGCATCCAATCACAACAAGCTCAATAACATTTTAAGTGTAAGAACAATCATAAATGTATTGAGATGAGTTTAAGGTGCTTCCCTTTCATCAGTATGGTGGGGAGTGAACTCCACTTGAATCCCCACTTGGTAAAGTAACACTCAGATCATGGAAGCTCAATCTCATGCTTGGGACAGTGAGTGCCTTGAGTCTTCTTTGATCGGATTTATGATGCAAGCGTGAACTCCACAGCTTGCCAATGGCTTGTGGCGGTTAGATCTTCAGGATTGCTCTCTTCATTACCCCTCCTCAAGCTTGATCCAGAGAGTATAAGGATGGACCAAGCTTGGAAGTGAGCAAGACTTAGCTAGAACCAGGAGCGCATCACCCCAACAGCTGCGCTTAAGTCAACCAGTTCCTCCTCCTCTTATCTCCTATCCACTGCCTAAAACAACTCTTCCTTGTGTGTCTCTTGGAACCAGGAGCTCAACACCCAAACAGGCTGCGCTTAATTCAACCGGTTCTACACACAAGTTGTCTCTCCATGGTCAGGAATATACACCAAGTGTAGGCTCTGAACACATGGGCCGATTTCTCCATGAGCAGGAATATGCATCTTGTGCAGGCTCTGATCATCATGGGTATCTCTTGTCTTGTAGTTGCTTCTGGTCTGGTAGCCACAACTCTGTGTCCTACACAACATTACAACTCAGATAGAGATCAGTAACAAAAGTATGAGAGAAAAATAAAGAGAATGAGAATAGATGAGAATTAAGTAACCAGAGAATAAGAGAGAATAGAGAATAAGGGAGAATAGAGAATTTGCTCAAGAGTTCTAATGGACAGAGTTTTGCTCTGTTTTCTTGAGTTTTGCGGAAGCATAAACAGCCAGGAGCATCCAATACTCATCAAGAGTTTGGTGCTTTAGTAGCTGAAACACAATGGACCATTGAACAATTAATTTGCTCACTGATCTTAGACAAGTACAACTGGAATAACTCATGAACTGATGTTTTCCAGAGCTTGCAACAAGAGAACCATCAGAATAACACATACACAAGTGTTTTCTATGGCTCACACAACAAAGACACCAATGGATCAAAACAGTTTGTCCACTGGTCAAATATTTTTAAAACATTTTTCAGAATCAGATTACTCAAGAATCTGTTCAAAAACATTTTTCAGAAACCTTTTTTTTTTAAGTGATTTCAAGATGCAAGAATAATCTTTTCTCCCTCCCTCAGGCTGGTAAGAACATATTTCAGTCTTTCATCCAAACCTTAAACAATGAGGAGATCAAGGGGAGAGTCATTGATTTAAAACAAAACATTTAAAGATTGCATCCTGAATTTTGAAAAACATACTTTGTCTAAACTCTCTACTGCTCCTGTTTTGAATCCTAGCCATACAGCTCATCAAAACGATTTCAAAATGAGAGAGAGAGAGCTTTAGATCAAAGTAGAACAGAGTGAGTTCAGCCCAAGAGAGCAACAAAGCTCTGATACCATGTTGGAAAAGCTGAGAACAGCTAAGAACATGAACTCACTCTTTAATAATGGAAGAGACAATCAACTTGTGATTGAATCCTCACAGCAAAATAATCTACACACCATCTGAATCTAGAGAGATTAAGTGGCTGTGAGATTAATACAAGAAACTATAACTATGCTAAGAATAAATTAAAGACTCTAGTTTGAATCTATCCTTGTGGAGTATCACAACACTGATGGTTTGTGTACTTAAGCTACAAGGAGTTAGAATCAGTAAGCTAGAGATGAACAGAATATAGAGAAGAGTTTAAACTGATTTAGGAGTAGAATGGGTAAGCAATGATCTGCCCTTAGGCAGACCCAAAATCGTGTAACTCTATCTCTCTACATTGTGATAGTTTGCTAAGCACTTAGTAAAGAAGATGGAGGTACACAGATTATATGTAAAGCTTATCTCTTATTTCTTGTGTTTGATTACAATGGGGAGCCTCTCTATTTATAGAGAAATGGCTTTACACACAGCAAGACTACAAGACAAAGATACAACTTGCAAGCTATTAAACAATGTTTAAAGGACAGCTTGACTAAACTAATATTATTTAAGGGAAATCAGAGTAAGAGCAGGCTGGGGAGAGAGAGTGGCACGTCCAGGATGAGTGATAGTGACATATCACAACAGCTCTTTGCTTAAGTTCACATGTGATCTCCTTTCAACTTCAAACAAGACCATTGGCGCCAATGCTGTCTGATTGTGTTTCTGGTCGACAGGAACTCCCTATCTTTGCACCAACATTATCAGAACCCTATCTTTGCACATTCTTGATCTTGATCCTAACTTTGCACATTCTTCTTTTAGTGATTTAAGGTTGACCCGGACTTTGTACTTCATGATCTTCCTTGTGCATTCTTTGGGCATCATTTCTTTTGCACCAACTTTGCACAAGTACACCTTGATCACACTCAGCTACTGCTTCTTCCTTCTTCATTCCAACAAAGATATCCCACTTTCTATCCAGATGATTCCAGATTAGCCTGTTCGGACATATGGCAATATCTTCATGATTCTTATCAAACCAGGATGAACAACGATCTAAGAAGCTTTATTTGGAACCAATAATCAGTGGAGAATAACCAGGAAGTTGAATAAATCTCATAAGTGTTGTGAGCAAGAAGATATCCCACCTTCTATCCAGATGATTCCAGATTAGCCTGTTCGGACATATGCCATTATCTTCATGATTCTTATCAAACCAGGATGAACCACGATCTAAGAAGCTTTATTTGGAACCACTAATCAGTGGAGAATAACCAGGAAGTTGAATAAGTCTCATAGGAGTTTGTGATTAAGAAGATATCCCACTTTCTATTCAGATGATTCCAGATTAGCCTTGTTTGGACATATGGCAATATCTTCCATGATTCTTATCAAACCAGGATGGAACCACGATCTAAAGAAGCTTTATTTGGAACCACTAATCAGTGGAGAATAACCAGGAAGTTGAATAAATCTCAAGGAGTTGTGAGTAAGAAGATATCCCACTTTCTATCCAGATGATTCCAGATTAGCCGTTCGGACATATGGCAATATCTTCATGATTCTTATCAAACCAGGATTGAACCACGATCTAAGAAGCTTTATTGGAACCACTAATCAGTGGAGAATAACCAGGAAGTTGAATAAATCTCATAAGTGTTGTGAGCAAGAAGATATCCCACCTTCTATCCAGATGATTCTAGATTGCCTGTTCGGAATATAGCCATTATCTTCATGATTCTTATCAAACCAGGATGAACCACGATCTAAGAGCTTTATTTGGAACCACTAATCGGTGGAGAATAACCAGGAAGTTGAATAAATCTCATAGGAGTTGTGAGTAAGAAGATATCCCACTTTCTATCCAGATGATTCCAGATTAGCCTGTTCGGACATATGCAATATCTTCATGATTCTTATCAAACCAGATGAACAACGATTCTAAGAAGCTTTATTTGGAACCA
>NW_026617152.1:0-18952 GCF_000801105.2 Raphanus sativus | reverse complement strand
CAATTATCTTCATGATTCTTATCAAACCAGGATGAACCTATTATTTTAGAGAATAGAAAGTGTATTAAGGGATTAAGAGAAGATTAAGAGAGAATAAGAGTGATTATGTGAGAAATGTGTTCTTAGATCTAATAGTAACTCGAGAGAGACATGTTTAAAGTAGAGAGAAAAGAGTCTCAAAGTGTATGATTAATATTAAGAGATGAGTTACAAATATATACAAGAGGTTAAGCAAGGGTTTGCGCAAGCTAAGAACTATTACAAGCATGTGTGGTCAATGGGAAGAAGCTCCACACTTGGCTGAGATTACTCACACGCCTAGCTCTCTTTACAGCCTGTCATTGTTGGGCCCGAATATGGCCCGGTAGCTGATTGCTGAATAACGAAAGACGATAACAGGCCGCGACTGGCCCATCACGAGTTCGACATCTAAAAGGAGCTAAGGTTAAGCCGAAGGCTGAGAGCTAAGGCGATCTTTAAAGAGGTCACGGTGAAGAGGAAGCTCACGTCATAACAAGAAGAAGCACAGGACCCGGTCAAAGGGAAGCTGTTGCGGATTCCACCTCAAGCGGAGAAGATCTCGGAGATTAGTTGAAGACAACCTAAAGAAGTCCAAGGCTATTTAAAGAAAAGGTCGAGGACTAAAAAGGGGGATCCGACTCAACTGATATTTTACTCAACATTCATCAAAACATTCTTATTGTAATATTCATATAATCTTTGGATTCATCAAAGATCACCCTTTGTAACCATCCTATTTCTACTAAATCAATACAAATCGAAGTTCATTCTACAAGTTCTTACGGGATTCTGCCCACGTTTATCTTTCCCTAACCTTTCCTAAACATTAAACCTGATCTAAAATCTAGGTGTGAGTTTTACCCCTCACAATTGGCGCCGTCTGTGGGGAAGAAATAATCGAATCCCTTACTCTAACTTGAGGATGAATCCTACCGACCAGACAACAAATCCGTCTGATCTTAACCTCCCGATTCCGAGCGATGGCTCACCGAACGACGGAGGCTCTATCCTTGTAACCTCGGAACCTCGACACGGCGACCACCGGTCCGGGCAGCAGCTTCCTATTAACGCTCGAACGAGCCAGAATATAACCGTAGCTACTAACCAAAAATCGACAAGTGGAACCGCCCCCGGGCTTCCAATCACCGAGAATCCTCAGCAGCCAGCCGCTCTGAATCAAACGGAGGCTCAGCTTTCTGAGATTCGTCAGATGATGATGCAACTAGTAGACAAAGCTCAGGAAAGTGAGCATACGATGCATCAGCTAGCTGTTCGACAGCAACGATTCGAAGAGATAACAAGATCTCTAGACACAGCAACCCAGCCACCTCGACGTCAAAATCCGGGGGTCACTTTTCGAGATCGATTGACTGATCCCTCATTTCCCCGAGGACGTTTAGATTTTTCCCCTGATAGCACTGCTCCTGCAGGACAGGGATCGGCTTTCCAGACACCTCATACTGGGACAGCTCCCGTGTTTAACCCGCCTATCACCAGTGCTATGGGAAGCAACATGGCAACAACCAGTTCCGCATCTGGCCAGGTCGCTGATCGGAGCTCTCGTCTACCTCCTCCGCCGACTGAATTTAGATCCGGGGCAGGAGGATCCCTCCCATCCGAAGGTAGGACAGCAGCTCCGGTTTATCAAACCAGAAGCTCAACCCCAAATGGGGGCCGCTATCAACAGATAGATTCCGATAACCCGAGAGATGGTGAGCGATTTAGCCCCCCAACTGCATGGGAGGATGAGCCCACACGATTCCGTCAGGAACCTGCCCGTCGGGTACCTAACAACGACCCGAATGTCCTACCTATGGAAGGACCTGAAGCTATCCGTAGGTATATGGAACGAACTCATGCAGCTCTCCAAAAATTGGGAGCTCAAGTCCATAAAGCTACGAGCTCAGCCCCCGAAATCGATAGTTTGATCGAAGAAACACGTGGAACTCCATTCACTGACAGGATTGCCAGCTCCTACATAAGGGATACCCGAAAAATCAGAATTCCCGAGTATGACGGGACTTCTGACCCAAAGGCCTATTTGAGAGCTTTCCGACTGGCAATAGTTAAAGCCCATTTTACACAGGAAGAATGCGAAGCAGGTTACTGCAGGACATTCGCCGAAAATTTGGTCGGAACAGCCCTTGAGTGGTTCTCTGGTCTCGAACCAGCCTCGATAGATAGTTTTGATCAGCTAACTAACGCCTTCATGAAACAGTACTCGACTCATATCCTGAAACAAGCTTCTGAAGCCGACCTTTGGAAGGTCAGGCAAGGAATGGGAGACTCACTACGAGTTTACATCGAGAAATTCAGGGCAATAAGAACTAAGCTCTCGAATCCTAACGACCTAGTCGCCATCGAGGCTCTTAGGAGAGGTCTATTCTATAAATCGAAATTCTGGTCAGAATTAACGCTCAATACTCCTCCAACTATCGATGATGCTCTTCATAAAGCCACCAGATACATCACTTTGGAGGAGGAAACAGCCGCATTGGATAAACTCCACAAGAAGCCTCCGAATCATTCAAAAGGTGAATCCTCTGAGGCAAAGGGACCTCATAAAAGGGGAAACCCCCGAACTCAGGGAGAACATTCCTACGCAATCGAGGAAGACAAGGAAGAGAAACCTATCGCCGCAGCAAACAAAACTCCCTGGTCAAAAGGCTTTGATAAAAACAAACATTGCTCTTATCACGATCGAGAAGGGCACTCAACTGAGGAATGTTGGGACCTCCAACGACAACTGGCAGCTAAATTCGCAGCTGGAGAAATAAAGGGCGTGGACCTTAAAAAGCCATCACCTTATCAGAAAAGAGGTTCCAGAGACACCTCCCCAAAGCGCGAGAGGTCACCTGAGAAGGAGACCGATTCACCACCTCCAGCTCCCAAGAAGAGAGTTGACATGATTCTTGGGAAATTCCCCCAAGGAAAAAGTTTACAAGTCGAGGCTCTCTTGAGCAAACCGTACCCTCAATCGAGCCCCGACTCGAGGGTGGACTGTATCCTTGGAGGATCAGACATATGTCAAGACTCCGTCAATTCCATTAAGAACCACGTACGGAAGGCTGTGTCTAACACTGGACCTAAGCCTCCTAACCCCGAGTCCAATACTAAGATTTCTTTCTGGGAAAGCGAGACCTCAAACCTCGACAGACCTCACGATGATGCGTTGATTGTCACCCTGAACATCGCAGGATACGAGGTCCCTAAACTCATGATAGACACAGGAAGCTCTGTCGACCTTATTTTCTATAACACCCTAAAAAGGATGGAAATAGACGACTACGAGATTATTGGCCAAAAAGCTAACCTCGTAGGCTTCTCCGGAGAAACAGCTACCTCATTGGGGACTATCAAGCTCCCAGTTATAGCTGGCGGAATAATGAAAATGACCAACTTAGTAGTCATCGACAGACCTTCCCCGTTCCATGCGATCCTGGGAAGACCCTGGATTCACAAAATGAAGGCAGTAGCCTCGACGTATCATCAATGCGTAAAATTCCCAACACCCGAAGGGATAACTACCGTACACGGTAGCCAGAAGATATCCAGGATCTGCTATTTGGGAGGATTCGAAATCCTCAAAAAATCCCCCCAATAGCAATTACAGATCCAGGAGGGTCGCGAAATGCAACAAAATATTCGAGGTCCCCCCAAGAACCTCACCGAAAAGGTTTGCATCGACGACTCAGATCCTGAAAGACAGGTGAGCATCGGATCTGAGCTACCTCCCGAGACCAAAAAGGAGCTCATTGATTTCTTGAAAGGCAATGTCAAAACCTTTGCATGGTCCACCAGCGACATGAAAGGCATAGATCCGAATGTCACCACCCATAAGCTAAGAGTAGACCCCACTTTCAAACCGATCAAACAAAAGCGTCGCAAGCTAGGCCTCGAAAAGGCTCAAGCTGTTAACGACGAAGTTGACCGACTTACGAAAGCTGGGTCCATTCGAGAGGTACACTACCCTGATTGGTTAGCTAACCCAGTAGTGGTAAAAAAGAAAAACGGGAAATGGAGAATCTGTGTAGACTTCACAGACCTGAACAAAGCTTGTCCTAAAGACAGCTTCCCGTTACCTCACATCGACCGTTTGGTTGAAGCAACAGCTGGCCAACGACTCCTATCCTTCATGGATGCTTTCTCAGGATACAACCAAATCATGATGGATCCTGAGGACCAGGAGAAAACCGCATTCATAACCGAACGAGGAACATATTGTTACAAGGTTATGCCATTCGGATTAAAAACGCAGGAGCTACCTATCAGAGGTTAGTAAACAAGATGTTTGCTGGACAACTCGGAAAAACCATGGAGGTCTATATCGACGATATGCTAGTCAAATCCTCAGCTGGAGAAGACCATATCTCCCACTTAAGGGAATGCTTCGACATCCTTAACAAGTACGATATGAAGCTCAATCCCACTAAATGTACTTTCGGGGTACCCTCAGGCGAGTTCCTAGGCTATCTCGTAACCGAAAGAGGCATTGAACCCAACCCGCAGCAGATAGCAACCTTCCTAGAAATGCCATCACCGAAGACAACCAGAGAGGTACAGAGATTGACCGGACGAATCGCATCGTTAAATCGATTCATATCCAAGTCCACCGATAAGTGCCTCCCATTCTAAAAACTTCTAAGAAATAATAAGAAGTTCCTATGGGACGAGAAATGTGAGGAAGACTTCAAACAATTGAAAGCATACCTCTCCGAACCTCCGATCCTATCCAAACCTGTAGTAGGAGAGCCACTATACATGTACCTCGCTGTATCGACTGCTGCAGTTAGCGGCGTGCTGGTACGAGAAGAACAAAACGAACAAAGACCTGTCTATTACACCAGTAAAAGTTTGATAGACGCCGAAACAAGGTACCCTGCAATGGAAAAATTAGCTCTGGGAGTTGTGATAGCTGCCAAAAAATTGCGACCTTACTTCCAATCGCACTCAATCGTTTTAATGACCTCACAACCATTACGAATGATATTGCACAGCCCTAGCCAATCAGGGCAATTGGCCAAATGGGCCATAGAGCTCAGTGAATATGATATTGAGTATAGACCTCGAGCAGCAGCGAAAGCTCAGGTCCTTGCCGATTTTATCATTGAACTAGCATCCGAGCAATTAGACTCCGAAATAGAATCTCCGAAGTGGAGTCTGTATGTCGACGGAGCCTCGTCAAAACAAGGCTCCGGTGTCGGTCTAAGGTTAACTTCTTCAGCAGGTGAAACCATTGAGCAGTCATATAGGCTCGGATTCAGCGCCTCAAACAACAAAGCTGAATATGAAGCACTAATCGCAGGGTTGAAACTCGCCTTAAGCCTCGGAATTCGAGAGCTAAACGCTTATAGTGATTCACAGCTAGTAGGTAGCCAGTTTCACGGAGAGTATGAAACGAGGGACGAAAGAATGGGGGCATATCTCGAAGTCGTCCAGAACCTCACCAGGCAGTTCGACAAATTTGAGCTAACAAGAATCCCACGAGGAGAGAACTCTTCAGCAGACGCGTTGGCTGCTTTAGCTTCCACGTCAGACCCCCTCGTAAAACGGATCATACCCGTAGAAGGAATCGAAAAACCAAGCATCGACATAGCTACTAAAGCCGAGATAGACGGCAAGCGGACAGAACAACCTGAAGGTACCTGTCCCGAAACGGTAGCTACCCAGGTTCTCACAACATTTTGGTTCCCAAAAACCAGAATACGTAGCTCTAAAAAGCATACCTCCGGAAACACAATCCAAAACACAGAAGGTATTCCCCGAAATTCAGACTCCTTGGAGCCTGATCTCACGAATACCCCCGGGGGCACCAACTCGGACCCACTCATCTGCAGAGTTAAAACTAGAAGCCGTTCAGCCCTCCAAAAATCATCTGGGGGCACCATCCAGACCCCGGATAATAACGAAGGAATTGGAGGTATTCCTCGGAGTTCAGACTCCTTGGAGCCTAATCCTACAAATACCTCCGGGGGCACCACGACACCAGGTCCCGAACAGGAACCTCCTTCGTCTCTTCATAGCAAAGTTGTAGGGAGAGAGGATTGGAGAATTCCAATCACGCAATACATCCTGGAGGGAAAGACTCCACCCAATAAATGGGAGGCTCGAAAGCTCAAAGCATTAAGCGCGAGATATTGCGTAACTGAATCTGTCCTCCTCAAACGAAGCATTTCCGGACCTTACCTAAAATGCGTCCATGGCCTCGTTGCTATGAGGCTCATGAAAGAAATGCACGATGGTTCCTGCGGGAACCACTCTGGAGGAAGAGCTCTAGCCATCAGTATCAAAAGACAAGGATATTTCTGGCCCACCATTATTGCAGACTGTGAGGCCTATTCTTCTTCATGCGACAAGTGCCAGAGGCATGCACCGATTATACACCAACCTGCGGAAAAACTGTCCAACATATCCGCCCCTTACCCATTTATGAGATGGTCCATGGACATCGTAGGACCACTAGTAGCGTCAGGAAGTGGAAAGAAGAAGCTACGCTTCCTCTTAGTCCTAACAGACTACTTCACAAAATGGATAGAGGCTGAAGCTTTCCAGCAGGTAACCAGAGTCGAGGTCGAACGATTTGTGTGGAAAGAAATCGTGTGTAGACACGGCATCCCATACAAAATCGTAACTGACAATGGAGGACAATTCATATCCCACGATTTCAAAATATTTTGCGACAAGTGGAATATTCGCCTGACCTTCTCATCACCTCGCCGACCTCAAGGAAACGGACAGGCGGAGGCTGCTAATAAATCAGTATTAGCAAACCTCAAGAAACGCCTCGGAACCCAGAAGGAATTCTGGTCAGAAAAATTACTTGAAGTACATTGGGCATGTCGAACCACCCCACGAAAGGCTACAGAAGAAACCCCTTTCTCCTTAGCCTACGGGATGGAAGCTGTCGTCCCAGCCGAAACCATTGCTGGTAGCCTTCGCCGGGACCTCTGCACGTCTAATCCCGCAGCTAACGATCAGCTCCTAACTGACAGCCTCGATCTAATCGAGGAAAGACGGGACCGAACTCTGATTCGAATTCAGAACTATCAACAAGCAATGGCACGACAGTACAATTCCAAAGTCAGGCTCCGACAGTTCGCTGTAGGTGACCTAGTACTTAGGAAAGTTTTCGAAGGAACCAAGGAACCAGATGCTGGGAAGTTAGGAACCAACTGGGAAGGTCCCTACCAGATCATCCACGTGGTACGACCTGGCGTTTACAAGCTCCGAAAGGTGCGAACCGGGGTACCTGAAATAAGATCGTGGAACGCCACGAATCTTAAGAGATATTATCATTAGGTACCTAAAATTCATGAACTACGTTAGGCTTGATCCCTTGACTGGGTACGTAGGCAACTCCGTCATGAGTGCAGCCCCAACCTCATTCCAACACTTCGTTCACCACAATCAAAGGGGGCATATGTCTGATTAAAATCACATAGCCCACGCAGCAAATGTATGATCATTATAATACATCAATTGTATGTTTACTATGATACAATGTATCCAATTATCAATAAAGAAATTATTCTCGATATCCCAATTCTCTAACAAAACAGGTCCCTGCAAACATGGACCTAGGGTCCTAAAAACCCTTCGGATTAGCTCAGGTCTCTACAAACCTGGACCTAAGGTCTTAAAATCCTTAACAACCACAAAAGGTCTTAAAATCCTTCAAAGCAATATCAGGTCTCGACGAACCGGGACCTAAGGTCTTAAAAACCTTACCAAATCTCCAAGGTCTTAAAATCCTTATCGAATCTCCAAGTTCTTAAAATCCTTATCAAATCTCCGAGGTCTTAAAATCCTCATCAAATCACAAAGGTCTTAAAATCCTTATCAAACCTCAGAAGGTCTTAAAATCCTAAGCAAGTCTCAACGGGTCTTAAAATCCCACAAACGAATTCAGGTTCCCAAGAACCTCCACCTAAGGTGTCCAAATTAAACTTAGGTTCCTAAAAACCTTAAGCTAGTCCCGATATTCCAAGAATTCCTCTTAAGGAACTAAAAACGATCCAAGTCTCCGAGACTTATCACTAAGTCAAGGATCTAATTCGGAGGATTCACTAAACCTCTTAATTAGTAACCAAAGCAGTCCCTATCAAAACTCTTAATCAATTATGAGTTCGTAGAATTTGACCAATTCAAAACGAAAAACTTAAAATAAAACTGAAAACCAAGTCTTGATAGATAAAAGGTTTAAAGGCCTCCTCAGGCCGACGAAGGTTCAAAAGACCTTAACAGAAACAAAGGTTTAAAAGCCTCCTCAGGCTATAAGTCTTAAAACAAAAGAAAGCAAAGCCCATTGGGCGGAAATCCTAAGAAAACATGAAAGAGCCTCAGCTCTTAAACTTCCTTGTCATCGGAGCTCTTATCAGCTCCCTTACCAGCTGGATCTTCCTCCTCAGGAACCTCCTCCTCCATCTCCTTGTCGCTACCACCAAAGGCGGCTTCGACTGGGGCTGAGTAAGAACCCACCAATCCCAAATTAGAACCGAACTCCCCAGAAAAGGAGAGATTAAACATATTAACCTCAAAAGTACCTGAGCTCTCAGAGAGTTGGGGAAGAGGGGCTTGCCGATCGAGAAATCCGAGACCTGAGCCTTCTCGTATGCCGCAACAGCCTCCGGCATTATTGCCACCAAGCGATCATACTCGTCTTCAGTACTCTTAATCTCGCCATCCAGCATGTCTTTCAGGAGCTCGGTGTTGGCTTGAATCTCTTGAGCATGAACCAGGAGATCGACTTCGTCCTTCTTCTTGGAGAACTTCTCCTTGACAACAACCAGAATTTTGTTGTAGGCATCAGCTACCTCCTTCTTTCCTCTCCGGACAGCTAGCCTGACCTCAGCTTCCTTGTTCTTCTGGCTGCTCTGAGATGAGGCAATCAGCTCCTTGACTTGATACTCGGCTATCTTCCGAGCAGCATCCAAATCCCCAATCTTCCTGTTTTTCACCTGGAGGTCAATCAGCTGGCTCTCGATCGTCCCTTGCTGAGCATCACACTTGGAGCCAAGTCTCTTTACCTCAGCTTGGAGATCCGAGATAAGAGCCCGAGTCTGATTGAGCTCAGTCTTGTTGGCCTTGACCAGTTCAGTGACCTGGGCTAATTTCTCAGCACTGGGGGCATTGTGTACAGCGTCCTCAAATTTGAACTGAGCTCTGTTGATAGCGCCAGCTAGCTACAGAAAACAGAAAACGGTTCAGCAAAAATCTTTCAAAGAAAAAGCTAAAAGTTGAAATAGACTTCATACCTGACCCATGTGATGGGCAATATCAATGTACTCATCCTTGTGCGTGAGATTGGAGATCGAGGGGAGGGAACACCCAGGACTCTTCATATGCCTCATCAAAGTAGCCAAACCCCACGAATCATCCAAAACCGATCCAGGCTTCGAATGAGCAAAGTTCCAGCCAACGGTTCCTCCTCTAGAGGAGGAGGAGGAAGACCTCGAAGGTCTGTCAACCTGGTCAGTTCGGGACCTCTTGTTCCTCGGGGGCTCAAACTCTAGAGGATCCCTCACCATTTGAGGATCAGCTTCAGTCATCGGGACCTCGGAGGGAAGGTCAACTTCCTGAACTTTAGGCTCCAAAGAGCCAACACCTTTAGCAGGAGCAGAGCCTCCTTCGTCAAGAGCCTCCTTCACAGAGTCAAGGAAGGATCCTCCCTGGTTCTTGTCCCTCCCTCTAGAGGAGCTGGCAGCCTTGGTCGATCTACCCCTGGAACGGAAGGAAGGTTGAATAGGCATCTTCTGTGATTGAGTCTTCTCGGAAGTACTTGCTCCGGAGGAAACTTCGAAAACTGAATCACCCTCAGAAACTAGATCATGAAAAAGAGTCATTAACAACATGAGACAAATTCAGACAGTAAAAATCATGAATTAAGAGTAGAAGGTTACCTTCTAAACCGGCAACCGTCACTGAATCAGGGAAGGACGTCTGGTATCGTTCAGGAAACCTGGCCGATCCGACTCTCGTAGGTGGTATAAGCTGCCCAGTTATTGGGACTATGCTGCAGCTTCCTATGGAGAGCTCTGGTAAGTTTACCGGATAGCTTGATAGGATCCTCAATCTCTGCCAGATAACCAAAAACAGTTAGCACATCACGATAAGCAAAATAAAAATGCAAACTTCCCTAAGATCCTAACCAGAGATATCAGACCAAGAGGTCCTGAGGTCTCGGCCTACAGGAACCGTCAAGGGGTCAATCTTGACATAAAAATACTTCTTCCGCCAGTCATCATCACTGGCCGTAAACTTGAAGATGCCTAACCCTGGACGACCGGGGAGGTAGTAGGTACCACTTCCACCATCCTTGGAAGTACTCTCCTTTATCGAAAAGAGACTCATCAGCTCGGTCAAACCCACAATGACTCCTTCCTCTTTGGCTCTAGTGATGAATATGTTTATCACTCGGATAACCGAGGGACAAAGTTGAGGAAGAGCCAGATGATAGTGATCTAGGAGGTCTAGCAAGAAGGTGGGGAGGGGAAACCGAAGATGGCACTTAACGATGTACTTCTCATGAACGCAGAACCAACCCTCCGGGACAGTTTCGGGGGTTTCATCTTCGTTACAAGCCCTAGCTAGGTCACTCTTGCCATGGGCTTGAACGATAAGGTTGGTAACGTCTTGGCTCTTTAAGAGCGACGGAAAGTGAGGTCCAGAGGAGGCGCTCTTGCCACCTTTCTTCTTCATCCTTTTGACTCTTGCCCCGATCGAGTCTTTAACTTTCTTCTTCCCGGTGTCCTTCATCTTCTCTCCGGTTTCTTGTTTGACCTTCATAAGACGAGCACCGGAAGTGGAGATTTGAATTGCGCCGGAGCTTTCTTTCTTACTCATTGTAAGTAAAAGGAAAAGAGAGGAGAAGCGAAAGAGGAAGGATCGGGTTGAGATGAGAAAGAATGAAATCTCTAAAGAACTTAGGGATGAAAATCGAATTCGAAACAGAGATAAAAAAAAAAGAAAAAAAACGTGCTGTAAAATAAAGGAAGAGGGAGAAGTTACCTTGGAAACCGTCGGAGGCGTGGAGGAAGTGGAGAGACATGTAGTAAATACTCGCAGCTTTATATCCCATCATGTCTCGGAAATCGGAAACTATATTTCAAACTCCTATTAATCCAAACCATCGATTTAGTCGAAGGGAATTTACAGCCGTTCGATCAGATAAAAATAAATATGGTTGAGATAGCTAGTAATCATGATCTCAACAAGAGAATCTAGCTTGGGAGGCTAGGACTAGCTCCCGAGAATAACGAAACCTCATCTCGAGAGCTGGGGGCAACTGTTGGGCCCGAATATGGCCCGGTAGCTGATTGCTGAATAACGAAAGACGATAACAGGCCGCGACTGGCCCATCACGAGTTCGACATCTAAAAGGAGCTAAGTTGAAGCCGAAGGCTGAGAGCTAAGGCGATCTTTAAAGAGGTCACGGTGAAGAGGAAGCTCACGTCATAACAAGAAGAAGCACATGACCCGGTCAAAGGGAAGCTGTTGCGGATTCCACCTCAAGCGGAGAAGATCTCGGAGATTAGTTGAAGACAACCTAAAGAAGTCCAAGGCTATTTAAAGAAAAGTTCGAGGACTAAAAAGGGGGATCCGACTCAACTGATATTTTACTCAACATTCATCAAAACATTCTTATTGTAATATTCATATAATCTTTGGATTCATCAAAGATCACCCTTTGTAACCATCCTATTTCTACTAAATCAATACAAATCGAAGTTCATTCTACAAGTTCTTACGGGATTCAGCCCACGTTTATCTTTCCCTAACCTTTCCTAAACATTAAACCTGATCTAAAATCTAGGTGTGAGTTTTACCCCTCACAGTCATGGCCTGGCTAAAGTAGCCTTATCTCCAAACGGTCGACTTCTTCCTCATGGTTAGTTCACTGTACTGAACCTCTTCTTCCCTTAGTGTCACACACTTTACCTTTGATCTCTAGATTTACCTCAAACCCTTTTACCATGCAGTAACTTTATTTTTACTGCATGGTAACTTTTCTCAAGTTACATATCTTCTCATCTCCTCTTTAATATCTTCTCAATACTCCTCTTCTCTTCTCACCACATTTCAACACTCCCCCTCAAGCTTGACCATGTGGCACAAGTCGAGCTTGGAAGGACCATGAGATCTTCCTCATTAAAAACCTCATCACAAAAAACCTAGTGGGACAAAACTTTGATAAAGGGAAAAAGAGTAAAGCCCTCATGATCAGGGGACTAGTGAATGGGTGTAAGATGAGTCCTAACCTGATGTGTATGGACTCCATTGTCTTCTGCCTTGCTGCCTTGGTGAATATATCTGCCAACTGATCTTCAATTCTAGTGTAACATGGCAAGATCACTCCCAAGACTATCATCTGCCTTACCTTGTGACAATCAACCTCAATGTGTTTTGTCCTCTCATGAAACACAGAGTTGGTAGCAATGTGTATGGCAGCTTGATTGTCACAATGCATGGTCATAGGTGTTGCTTGCTCGATCTCCAAGTGCTTCAGAATTCCCTTGATCCATACTAACTCATTGGTAAGCTTTAGCATTGCTCTGTACTCAGCTTCAGCACTGGAACATGAGACCACCTTCTGCTTCTTTCTCTTCCAAGTAACCATGTTTCCTCCAATGAAGGTGCAATACCCGGTTGTGGACTTCCTATCATTCCTATCACCAGCCCAATCAGCATCACAATAGCCCACCACTTCTGTACTCTTGTTGCACCCCATCCATACTCCCAATCCTTGTGTTCCATTTAGATACATAAGAACTCTCTCCACCATTCTCCAATGGTGCTCCTTTGGTTGTTGCATATGCTGGCTCACTTGATTCACTGCAAAGCATATGTCTGGCCGAGTGATGGTGAGATAGATCAGCTTTCCCACCAGCTTCCTATACATCTTAGGATCATGGAACTTCTTGCTGTCTTCTATCTCTCCCTCTCTGGGAATCTTGTACCCATCTTACATGGGCATCTTGGCTGTCTTTCCTCCATAAGCACCTGCATCTTTCAAAAGATCAAGTGTATACTTTCTTTGGGAAATGAATAAACCTTCCTTGGATCTACACAACTCAATCCCAAGAAAGTATTTCATCTCTCCCAAGTCTTTTATGTCAAACACAGACTTGAGATAATCCTTGGTTTCTTGTATACCTGTTTTATCAGAACCAGTGATAATAATATCATCAACATAAACAAGAATAACTATGATACCTCTTGGTGTTACCAAAGTGAAGAGTGTGTGATCTAGTTCACACTTTCTGAACCCTTTTCCATTCAGAGTGGTGCTAAGCTTGTGGTACCAAGCTCTTGGTGATTGCTTCAACCCATAGATAGCCTTCTTCAGTCTCAATACATTTCCTAGTTTTACCATCCCTTCCATACCTGGTGGTGGTAACATATAGACTTCATCTTCAAGCTCCCCCTGAAGAAAGGCATTCTTCACATCCATTTGCCATAGATCCCACTCAAGGTTGACAGCAAGAGATATCACTACCCTGATTGTATGGAGCTTGGCGACTGGAGCAAAGGTATCTATATAGTCTTCTCCATATGTTTGTGTGAATCCCCTAGCCACCAGTCTTGTCTTGCGCCTATCTATCTTCCTATTGGGTAGATACTTGATGGTGAATATCCACTTGCAACTCACAGCCCTCTTTCCCTTTGGTAGTTCACTTTCATACCAAGTCTGGTTCTTCACCATAGCATCAGCCTCAGCATTGACTGAATCTGTCCACTCCTGGATGAGCATAGCTTCTTCATAGCTTCTAGGAACATAGCTTTCATCCAAACTGACCATGAAGGCACAATGCTCTTCCGGGAACTCAGCAAAGGAGCACACAGCTTGAGAAGGATGCTCCACAGCTTGGGCATTGTGGTACACTCTCGTGTTTACCCAAGTGGAAGGATCCTTTCTTACTCTTGTACTCCTTCTTAGTGGAATCACTTCTTGTTCTTCTACCACTTCTTCTTGTAGTACAGCTTCTACTTCAGGTTCTTGTACAGCTTCCACTTCAGGTTCTTGTACCACTTCCTCTTGATTTCTTCTTACTGATCCTTGTTCTTGATTTCTTTCTCCACCTTGAGCAGGACTATCTGGACTTTGATCTTCATAACCTCCAGTTCCAGACTCGTTTCCCCCTTCATGCTCAAGGTGAGTAGTTTCTTCCATCTCAGCATTGCTAGGCTGCTGATGCCCTCTCGGATCCTGAGAGATACCAATGCCAAGACTCTCAAATATGTTTCTCAAGCTAGCAGCTCTATCTGATGGTTGTGCTAAATCTTCAAGCTCTTCCCAGTTCTTCCCTTCATAGTAACCTTTGTCTTCCATGAACTTAACTTCCCGGGACACTAGAACTCTCTTTGTTTCAGTGTCAAAACACTTGTATCCCTTCTGAGTTGTAGAGTACCCAATGAACATAGCCTTGGTGCTTTTGGCTTCAAGCTTGTTTCTGGTCTCTCCTTGTACTAGAACATAGCACACACATCCAAACACTCTCAAGTGATCCAGCACTGGTTTGCTCTTGTTTAACACTTCAAAAGGAGATTGATCTCCAAGAATCTTTGTTGGTGTCCTGTTGATCAGATAACAAGCAGCAAGTACAGCATCACTCCAATACCTTCTCGGAACACTGGTTTGGAACATCATAGATCTAGCCACCTCCATAAGATGTCTGTTCTTCCTCTCAGCAACTCCATTCTGTTGAGGAGTGTAGGGGCAGCTTGTCTGATGCAGAATCCCATGGCTTGCTAGATGTTCTTTAAAGGCATTTCCAGTATACTCTCCACCATTATCAGACCTGAAAATCTTTATCTTGGCATTATAATGGTTAGAAACATATGCTTGGAAATTTTTAAAAGCATCTAGCACCCTATCTTTTGTTTTAATGAGTGTTAACCAGGTGTATTTGGATTTTTCATCAATGAAAGAAACATAATACTTAAAACCATCTCGAGATAAACAAGGGGCAGTCCACACATCTGAATGAATCAAGTCAAAGCAATTTTCATACAGAGTAGTGGAGTTTTGAAAAACAGTTTTGCAATGTTTACCCAAGATACAAGCCTCACAATCATTATTTCTAAACATGACACCTGGTAACATTAAGCTTAAAGCTCTACCATGGGGATGTCCTTGTCTATGCCATAATGCATCTTTACTCAAAGTAGAAACAAAATTAAAAGAAACAAAAGAGTTTGAAATAGGTGCAAGGTCTTCAAGCATATAAAGATCTCCCTTAGTAGCTCCTTGCCAAATCAACCTATTGCTCTCAATATCCTGAAACTTCACATCATTAGGACTAAAAATAACATTGCATTGAAGATCAGTGGTGCATCTCTTAACAGATAAAAGATTTGAAGTAAACTCAGGCATGAAGAAAGCATTAGACTCTTTATCAAACAACTTAAGCTTTCCAATCCCTCTAATGGGTATCCGATCACCATTAGCTATCATGACATGACCCTGAGCAGGAACAATCTCTCTAATGAGTTTACTATCACTAATCATATGATGGGATGCACCAGAATCAATAATCAAGGGCTTATGCATGCTAGTAGCAATATGAGTCCTAGGAGTTTCTTTCAAACTCTCAATCAATCCTAGCCATTTATCAGAACAATGCACACTGCTATGCTCAGGGTAAGAGCTTTTGATCAAGTCTAGCAACCTATCAGTTTCACTAGACATCCTATAAGCAGTGTAAGAGTAACCAAGAGTGTTTCCAAGCTTTTTACCAGACTCCTTGAGTGCTAGGATGAGAGCCTCAATGTCAGACTTCTTGATCACATCTTGATCAATACTCTTCTCTCCGGAGTGATGAGAAGCAAGTGCTTTTTCTTCACTTTCACCCACTTGTGCACTTGGACCAGATCCACTTGCTTCAGTAGAAAGGTGAGCTCTTGCTTCTCTATCCTTGTTGAACTTGGCCGGCTTGAGATGGGGATGCAATATCCAACACTGACTCTTCTTATGGCCTTGTCTCTTGCAATGATCACAGCTTCCTGAGAACCTCTCTCTCGGCCTCCTATCTTCACCTCCATAGCCAGCCTTATTAGCTTGCATCTCCTCGGCCTGGTGAGCCATACTAAGCTCCCCCTTGCCTCCAAATAGTCCAAGGGACCCTTCTTCTTTCTGGAGTTGTGCCATCACCTCCTCCATAGATGGTAAGCTTGGCGACCTCAGTATATGCTTGATGACATCTTTGTAGCATGGATTGAGTGTCATCAGGAAACCAAACACCTGATCCTGCTCTCTTCTCTCCATGAGCAACTCCTAAAAGTGGTACTCGGTCTCAAGCTCTCTAGCTCAGACCACATCGATTTGAACTTCCCCATATGCTTGGTAAGTTCCACATCTTCTTGCGCGAGTGTGTTGATAGCTCTCTTGAGCTCAAACACTCGGGTCAAGTTTGAGACATTCCCAAATGTCTTCTGTAGAGTCTCCCATAGGTGTTTAGGAGTCTCACAGTAGCTGTAAGCCTCGAGAATAGGCACCTCCAAAGAACCTTGTAGCACAGAAAGTACCATAAGATCCTCTAGAACCCATTTCTTAGCTTCGGCTTTGCTGAGAGCTTTCCCTTCTTCACCCTCTTCTCCTTCCTTAGCCACTGGTTCTGGCCCATCATCAGTGATGTGGTTCCACAACCCTAGCCTCCCCACAGCTGTCTTCACCAACCACGACCACAAAAGATAGTTTCCACCACCTTTTAAAGCAACCGGAACCTTCACCATCATCTTGTTGTCATCCATGATCTCCTGCCCTTTTCAACTATCCGCAAAGCTTCAAACTTGTATAGAGAAGAACCCCACAGCTCCAAACCTTCAAGAATAATCAACCCTCAAAAGATCTAGACCCAAAAGCTTCAACTCAATCCGCAAGAACAAAGAAGAACACTTGGAGATAGCAAGAACACAAGAGAAAAATAAGAACACAAGAGAATAGATTCCGAGATCTCTTAATACCACAGCCAACCAGGCTCTGATACCATATTATTTTAGAGAATAGAAAGTGTATTAAGAGATTAAGAGAAGATTAAGAGAGAATAAGAGGGATTATGTGAGAAATGTGTTCTTAGATCTAATAGTAACTCGAGAGAGACATGTTTAAAGTAGAGAGAAAAGAGTCTCAAAGTGTATGATTAATATTAAGAGATGAGTTACAAATATATACAAGAGGTTAAGCAAGGGTTTGCGCAAGCTAAGAACTATTACAAGCATGTGTGGTCAATGGGAAGAAGCTCCACACTTGGCTGAGATTACTCACACGCCTAGCTCTCTTTACAGCCTGTCATGGCCTGGCTAAAGTAGCCTTATCTCCAAACGGTCGACTTCTTCCTCATGGTTAGTTCACTGTGCTGAACCTCTTCTTCCCTTAGTGTCACACACTTTACCTTTGATCTCTAGATTTACCTCAAACCCTTTTACCATGCAGTAACTTTATTTTTACTGCATGGTAACTTTTCTCAAGTTACATATCTTCTCATCTCCTCTTTAATATCTTCTCAATACTCCTCTTCTCTTCTCACCACATTTCAACAGAACCACGATCTAAGAAGCTTTATTTGGAACCACTAATTAGTGGAGAATAACCAGGAAGTTAAATAAATCTCGTAGGAGTTGTGAGTAAGAAGATATCCCACTTTCTATCCAGATGATTCCAGATTAGCCTGTTCGGACATATGCATTATCTTCATGATTCTTATCAAACCAGGATGAACCACGATCTAAGAAGCTTTATTTGGAACCACTAATCAGTGGAGAATAACCAGGAAGTTGAATAAATCTCATAGGAGTTGTGAGTGAGAAGATATCCAACTTTCAATCCAGATGATTCCAGATTAGTCTGTTCGGACGTATGGCAATATCTTCATGATTCTTATCAAACCAGGATAAACCGTGATCTAAGAAGCTTTATTTGGAACCACTAATCAGTGGAGAATAACCAGGAAGTTAAATAAATCTCATAAGTATTGTGAGAAAGAAGATATCCCACCTTCTATCCAGATGATTCCAGATTAGCCTGTTCGGACATATGCCATTATCTTCATGATTCTTATCAAACCAGGATGAACCACGATCTAAGAAGCTTTATTTGGAACCACTAATCAGTGGAGAATAACCAGGAAGTTGAATAAATCCCATAGGAGTTGTGAGTAAGAAGATATCCACTTTCTATCCAGATGATTCCAGATTAGCCTGTTCAGACATATGGCAATATCTTCATGATTCTTATCAAACCAGGATGAACCACGATCTAAGAAGCTTTATTTGGAACCACTAATCAGTGGAGAATAACCAGGAAGTTGAATAAATCTCATAGGAGTTGTGAGTAAGAAGATATCACACTTTCTATCCAAATGATTCCAGATTAGTCTGTTCGGACATATGCAATATATTCATGATTCTTATCAAACCAGGATGAACCATGATCTAAGAAGCTTTATTTGGAACCAATAATCAGTGGAGAATAACCAGGAATTTGAATAAATCTCATAGGAGTGTGAGAAGAAGGATCCCACTTTCTATCCAGATGATTCCAGATTAGCTTGTTCGGACATATGGCAAAATATCTTCATGATTCTTATCAAACCAGATGAACCACGATCTAAGAAGCTTTATTTGGAACCACTAATCAGTGGAGAATAACCAGAAGTTGAATAAATCTCATAAAGTGTTGTGATAAGAAGAATATCCCACCTTCTATCCAGATGATTCCAGATTAGTCTTTTCGGACATATGCCATATCTTCATGATTCTTATCAAACCAGGATGAACCACGATCTAAGAAGCTTTATGGGAACCACTAATCAGTGGAGAATAACCAGGAAGTTGAATAAAATCTCATAGGAGTTGTGAGTAAGAAGATTATCCCACTTTCTATCCAGATGTTCCAGATTAGCCTGTTCGGACATATGGCAATATCTTCATGATT
>NW_026617151.1:0-18960 GCF_000801105.2 Raphanus sativus | reverse complement strand
ATATGATCGGAGGTTCGGAGAGGTATGCTTTCAATTGTTTGAAGGCTTCCTCACATTTCTCGTCCCATAGGAACTTCTTATTATTTCTTAGAAGTTTGTAGAATGGGAGGCACTTATCGGTGGACTTGGATATGAATCGATTTAACGCTGCGATTCGTCCGGTCAATCTCTGTACCTCTCTGGTTGTCTTCGGTGACGGCATTTCTAGGAAGGTTGCTATCTGCTGCGGGTTGGCTTCAATGCCTCTTTCGGTTACGAGATAGCCTAGGAACTCGCCTGAGGGTACCCCGAAAGTACATTTAGTGGGATTGAGCTTCATATCGTACTTGTTAAGGATATCGAAGCATTCCCTTAAGTGGGAGATATGGTCTTCTCCAGCTGAGGATTTGACTAGCATATCGTCAATATAGACCTCCATGGTTTTTTCAGTTGTCCAGCAAACATCTTGTTTACTAACCTCTGATAGGTAGCTCCTGCATTTTTTAATCCGAATGGCATAACCTTGTAACAATAGGTTCCTCGTTCGGTTATGAATGCGGTTTTCTCCTGGTCCTCAGGATCCATCATGATTTGGTTGTATCCTGAGAAGGCATCCATGAAGGATACGAGTCGATGGCCAGCTGTTGCTTCAACCAAACGGTCGATGTGAGGTAGCGGGAAGCTGTCTTTAGGACAAGCTTTGTTCAGGTCTGTGAAGTCTACACAGATTCTCCATTTCCCGTTTTTCTTCTTTACCACTACTGGGTTAGCTAACCAATCAGAGTAGTGTACCTCTCGAATGGATCCAGCTTTCGTAAGTCGGTCAACTTCGTCGTTAACAGCTTGAGCCTTTTCGAGGCCTAGCTTGCGACGCTTTTGTTTGATCGGTTTGAAAGTAGGGTCTACTTTTAGCTTATGGGTGGTGACGTTCGGATCTATGCCTTTCATGTCGCTGGTGGACCATGCAAAGGTTTTGACATTGCTTTTCAAGAAATCAATGAGCTCCTTTTTGGTCTCGGGAGGTAGCTCGTATCCGATGCTCACCTGTCTTTCAGGATCTGAGTCGTCAATGCAAACTTTTTCGGTAAGGTTCTTGGGGGGACCTCGAATATTTTGTTGCATTTCGCGATCCTCCTGGATCTGTAATTGCTATTGGGGGGATTTTTTGAGGATTTTGAATCCTCCCAAATAGCAGATCCTGGATATCTTCTGGCTACCGTGTACGGTAGTTATCCCTTCGGGTGTTGGGAATTTTACGCATTGATGATACGTCGAGGCTACTGCCTTCATTTTGTGAATTCAGGGTCTTCCCAGGATCGCATGGAACGGGGAAGGTCTGTCGATGACTACTAAGTTGGTCATTTTCACTATTCCGCCAGCTATAACTGGGAGCTTGATAGTCCCCAATGAGGTAGCTGTTTCTCCGGAGAAGCCTACGAGGTTAGCTTTTTGGCCAATAATTTCGTAGTCGTCTATTTCCATCCCTTTTAGGGTGTTATAGAAAATAAGATCGACAGAGCTTCCTGTGTCTATCATGAGTTTAGGGACCTCGTATCCTGCGATGTTCAGGGTGACAATCAACGCATCATCGTGAGGTCTGTCGAGGTTTGAGGTCTTGCTTTCCCAGAAAGAAATCTTAGTATTGGACTCGGGGTTAGGAGGCTTAGGTCAAGTGTTAGACACAGCCTTCCGTACGTGATTCTTAATGGAATTGACGGAGTCTTGACATATGTCTGATCCTCCAAGGATACAGTCCACCCTCGAGTCGGGGCTCGATTGAGGGGACGGTTTGCTCAAGAGAGCCTCGACTTGTAAACTTTTTCCTTGGGGGAATTTCCCAAGAATCATGTCAACTCTTTTCTTGGGAGCTGGAGGTGGCGAATCGGTCTCCTTCTCAGGTGACCTCTCGCGCTTTGGGGAGGTGTCTCTGGAACCTCTTTTCTGATAAGGTGGTGGCTTTTTAAGGTCCACGCCCTTTATTTCTCCAGCTGCGAATTTAGCTGCCAGTTATCGTTGGAGGTCCCAACATTCCTCAGTTGAGTGCCCTTATCGATCATGATAAGAGCAATGTTTGTTTTTATCAAAGCCTTTTGACCAGGGAGTTTTGTTCGCTGCGACGACAGGTTTCTCTTCCTTGTCTTCCTCGATTGCGTAGGAATGTTCTCCCTGAGTTTGGTTGTTTCGGGGGTTCCCCCTTTTGTGAGGTCCCTTTGCCTCAGAGGATTCACCTTTTGAGTGATTCTGAGGCTTCTTGTGGAGTTTATCCAATGCGGCTGTTTACTCCTCCAAAGTAATGTATCTGGTGGCTTTATGAAGAGCATCATCGATAGTTGGAGGAGTATTGAGTGTTAACTCTGACCAGAATTTCGATTTATAGAACAGACCTCTCCTAAGAGCCTCGATGGCGACTAGGTCGTTAGGATTCGAGAGCTTAGTTCTTATTGCCCTGAATTTCTCGATGTAAACTCGTAGTGAGTCCCCCATTCCTTGTCTGACCTTCCAAAGGTCGGCTTCAGAAGCTTGTTTCAGGATATGAGTCGAGTACTGTTTCATGAAGGCGTTAGTTAGCTGATCGAAACTATCTATCGAGGCTGGTTCGAGACCAGAGAACCACTCAAGGGCTGTTCCGACCAAATTTTCGGCGAATGTCCTGCAGTAACCTGCTTCGCATTCTTCCTGTGTAAAATGGGCTTTAACGATTGCCAGTCGGAAAGCTCTCAAATAGGCCTTTGGGTCAGAAGTCCCGTCATACTCGGGAGTTCTGATTTTTCGGGTATCCCTTATGTAGGAGCTGGCAATTCTGTCAGTGAATGGAGTTCCACGTGTTTCTTCGATCAAACTATCGATTTCGGGAGCTGAGCTCGTAGCTTTATGGACTTGAGCTCCCAATTTTTGGAGAGCTGCATGAGTTCGTTCCATATACCTACGGATAGCTTCAGGTCCTTCCATAGGTAGGACATTCGGGTCGTTATTAGGTACCGACGGGCAGGTTCCTGACGGAATCGTGTGGGCTCATCCTCCCATGCATTTGGGGGGCTAAATCGCTCACCAGCTCTCGGGTTATCGGAATCTATCCGTTGATACCGGTCCCCATTTGGGGTTGAGCCTCTGGTTTGATAAACCGGAGCTGCTGTCCTACCTTCGGATGGGAGGGATACTCCTGCCCCGGATCTAAATTCAGTCGGCGGAGGAGGTAGACGAGAGCTCCGATCAGCGACCTGACCGGATGCGGAACTGGTTGTTGCCACGTTGCTTCCCATAGCACTGGTGATAGGTGGGTTAAACACGGGAGCTGTCCCAGTATGAGGTGTCTGGAAAGCCGATCCCTGTCCTGCGGGAGCAGTGCTATCAGGGGAAAAATCTAAACGTCCTCGGGGGAATGAGGGATCAGTCAATCGATCTCGGAAAGTGACCCCCGGAGTTTGACGTCGAGGTGGCTGGGTTGTTGTGTCTAGAGATCTTGTTATCTCTTCGAATCGTTGCTGTCGAACAGCTAGCTGATGCATCGTACGCTCACTTTCCTGAGCTTTGTCTACTAGTTGCATCATCATCTGACGAATCTCAGAAAGCTGAGCCTCCGTTTGATTCGGAGCGGCTTGCAGCTGAGGATTCTCGGTGATTGGAAGCCCGGGGGCGGTTCCACTTGACGATCTCTGGTTAGTAGCTTCGGTTATATTCTGGCTCGTTCGAGCGTTAATAGGAAGCTGCTGCCCGGACCGGTGGTCGCCACGTCGAGGTTCCGAGGTTACAAGGGTTGAGCCTCCGTCGTTCGGTGAGCCATCGCTCGGAATCGGGAGGTTTAGATCAGACGGATTTGTTGTCTGGTCGGTAGGATTCATCCTCAAGTTAGAGTAAGGGATTCGATTATTTCTTCCCCACAGACGGCGCCAATTGTGAGGGATTAAACTCACCTCCTGATTTTAGGTCAGGTTATAGTTTAGGAAAGGTTTAGGGAAAGATAATCGCGGGCTATGAATAATCGTGAAAAATGAATAATAGTTAGGATCCCCTTCTTCTCGAGTTCCTTTCTCTTTAAATAGCCTCAGGTCCCGCTTGATCATAGCCAACTTGTTTCCGAGATCTTCTCCGTTTATTGAGGAATCCGCAACAGCTTCCTTTGACCGGGTCCTGCGCTCCTTCCGTTATGGTGTGAGCTTCCTCTTCACCGTGACCTCTTTTGTTTAAAGTCTTTAGCTCTCAGCCTCCGGCTCCAGCTTAGCTCTTCTCAAAGATTGAATTCGTAATGGGCCTGTCATGGCCCGTTATTGCTCTTTATCATTTGTTGTTCAGCTATCGGGCCATATCTGGGCCCAACACATAGCATATTCCTAATTATTATCCAATTTTATATATATTCTATTTACTTATTGCGAACCATAACTAATTGCGACGTATATTCCAGATGCATTTTGATACACTATATAATCATAACAACTTAAACAATTTGAAAACACCAATAGTAAATTTTGTTTTAACTTAAATTGTGTAAATATTCCTAAATATCAGCATTTTTATATATACGCTATCTATTCATCTTCCCATCGTGTACGACTATATAAATATCACTCTTCATCACACCTTACCTAACCATTCAAAATATCAAAGCTTTTAATCCTCATATTCTCAAATGGATTCGATAATCAAATTGAGCACTTTAAGTGAGATCAAGCCTTACAAATCTGGCTGGAGAGTTGCTCTTAAAGTGATTCATAAATGGGTTTCATTCAGTCATCAGTTTGGTGCATGTCTTGAAATGGTGTTAGCCGATAAAAATGTAAGTTCGAACCTACTCTTTCACGTTACTTTAATGCTTTTTATATATGATCTAAGCCCGCAAATGTTGTCATTTTTAGGGTGTCAAAATACATGCAATTTGCAAACAGAAGCTAATGCAACGATTTGAGAACCAATGTGGTGTCGGTGAATGGAAAATTATTACCAATTTTTTATTAAGTGCTGCATCCGGCATGAATCGACCCTCCAACCATGTTTACAAAATTGAGTTCATGATTCAGACATCAATAACGGACTGTAACTTCACATGCGACGACAACATGTTCCTTGATCTCCATGATTTTTCCACCATTATAGATGGTTCGCGTGATAATCGTTTTCTTATTGGTATTGTGATTTGCTTACGATTTTTTCTCATTATATTATATATGTTCAGAAACAATTTAACTAACATTTTGCATAACATATGTCATTGGAGTGATCTTAGACTTTGGAGCTAACGATATTGTTCAAGGGGCAAGGAAAGAAGTTATCAAAGTGGAGTTTACTTTGAGAGATATCAAGTATGTTTATTATATATAATCTCTAAACGTATCGCTATAATATATCTCATAACTGTTTTTTTTTTGTCTCAGCAACCATCATCTAAAATGCTGCATTTCGGGTAAACTGGCTGAGGTTTTGATTCAAGATGCCAAACCAAAAAATGGAGATATTTGTCTAATTCGATTTGCCAAAATATTCAAATATGATGGTATTTTATACAATGAACATGATAAGGATTCTAATCATTTTGTTGTATTCATATCGATACATATATTTTGCTTTTTTTTTTTCAGATTATTGGCGAGTCTCCAACACATTTAATTGTACTTTGGTGTTTATAAACCCAGCTATCAAAGACGCCCAAGCACTTAAACAAAAGCAAGTATCTCATATACAATATAAAGTATTCTAACAAACTGCAGTATGTGATTTATCCTAATATTTGTTTGTAGGTTTGGTCAAGATGTAATCGTCCTTGATAAGAACAACAATATCAGTGACAAGTTACAGATCAATGAAAAGCCCCTGAAATGGTCCCAATTTCCTTTCTTAACCATTCAAGAGATGAAACGATCTGATAAGGTTTGTTTCTATTGTGAAAATAACGATAATTCTTTTCAATACTCATTTTTATACTGCTTTGTTTTGTTTATAGGATGGAAATTGCAGACTAATTTGTTCAGTTTATGCCATTGATACATCGGATGGATGGTGGTATTGTGCTTGTGTTGTCTGCGAGAGTAAGGTTATCAAACCACGTATTGTATTTGGTGAATCGGATGTGCCAAATTGGTGGTGTGAAATTTGTCAGCATAATGTTACCAAGGTTTCACCAAAGTGAAAATTTTAAGTTTAAAATAACATGACAAGATGCGTGACCTTTTGTTTATTCTAACGATGTATATTTGTGCTCTACTTTGTATTCAGGTACAAATTTGATTTGCTTGTGCAAGATCAAACCGGTGAAACAAAATTTACTCTACCTGACTCTGTTGCAACATATATTGTGAAAAAAATCTGCATCAAAAGTTGTGAATGTTTTGATTGACCAGGTGATATATTATTTACTTAGAATAATACTTCCTAATATTATTATTTAGTTATTACTACTTAAACGATACTTTTTGTAATTATATGTACAGGTTGAAGATCAAGATATGTTGCCATTTGAGATTGTCGAGATTGTTGGGAAATCTTATGGATTTGGAATTTCAGTAGACAAAAACAACAACTCTAATGTATTGGCCACATTCAATGCAATGAAAGTTTGGAGTCTCAATGATGCTATATGGAAAAGAACCAAGTCCCTACACCAGAACTCAGTTTATTCCAGAAAGAAGCAATGCACAGATTTGAAAAGGATTGATAAAAGTGGGTGATATGATTCTGGATTCATGTTTTTTTTTAGCTTTTTATTTTAGGATTTCTATTTGGTATTTTCTTGCTTTTTTTTGTTTTAGTTTTTATATATTTTGTGTTTTAGGTTTTCTTATTCTGGATTCGTGTTTCGTTTCGATTTGTCTTAATTCAATTAATAAATTTTATTTTTTAAATTTTGTATATAAATTATATAAGATGATATTATTAAAAGTGAATGCATAACAATCAACAATCATCATGTATTCCCCATTTTTCCTAACTATCCAGAATCAGTTCCATTCCTATCAGTTTCTAATAGTATTGAGAAATCGTTGCATACCTTTGTATGGTTTAATATTATGCAACTCATGTCCCCCCCTCCTGTATATAAATCTTTTTCCATGCATCCAGAGTTCCTCTCTGTAAAAAAATTAACATAACAATGTCTATTAGAAACTGCAGCTTGCCTAACACACACATATAGATAAATAAATATTATCTACTGTTACTTTTTTTTACCTTCATATTTTTTTCATGTAAGATGCTCTTTTAAGTGCATTTTAAATATTTTTAACAGAATATTCTAACACTTGCATATATTCAGATAGTTAGTATTTTGACATATTAAATACGAGAATATCTTTATTATCTTATCCCGGCCAAATTCTGTTATAATTCAATATTGTTTAAATTAAAACAAAAGAATATAATTTGAACTAACCAACTTTTTCGAATATGCCAAAACCACTATATTTCTGTTTAAAATACTTAAACTAACTTGATACTCAATAAGTTTGTTTCGTCACAATATATTCTCTAACTATTTCAAATTTGATCTTGCTATTATATCGGCCTTCGCCCACATTATATATACGTACATTATTCTCCTCACGTTATTCACATTCATTTTCTCCAAACAATTGTAATCATGTCTTCGAAAAAGAAGTGTGTTTACCTTGATGAGGTCAAGCCGTGGAAATGGACTTGGTTGATAAATGTGAAAGTCCTGCACACATGGAAACCATCATTTACCGGGTTTGGGGAAAGTATGGAAATCATCTTTGCTGATAAAAAGGTATACGTCATTCATCATCCTTAAAGAGTTCTTTTACTGTAACATTAATCATAGATTACTGTATATAGTATAGATGAATGTGGTTTGTCATGTTATTTTATCTATTCTGTGAGATTTCGTTTGAAACAATATTTAAACATTAAAGTGATTTTCATTGTTATCATGCAGGGCTTTAAAATACAAGCTAAATGCAAGAATAATTATATGAAATCATTGGGGGATGAATGTATTGTGGGTGAATGGAAGACTGTTGAGAACTTCCAAGTCAGTCCGGCTGGAAAAACTTTCAGACCAACAAACAACATCCACAAGATCACTTTCATCAAGCAAACAATTATCAAGACATCTGATGTGGAAAACGATGACATGTTCCTTGCATTAGCATCATTTGATTCTGTTCTCGCTGGTAAAATGGATTCTGATTTTTTGATAGGTAATATTATAAAGATACTTTAATCTAATTTTGTTGCTTATTATTGTCATTATACATTATTCTAATTTGTATTGTATTTTTTTTTAGATATTATTGGTCAGACCATAGATGTCTCAGAGCTTCAAACTCTCAATTGTGTTGGAAAGGAGAGGAAGAAAATTGAATTCAACTTGAGAGACATTAAGTATAGATGTTATTATTCATATATTATATGTTTATTAATGGTCTTACTAATTATAACCTCCTTTTTGTAGTGATCAACGAATTGCATGTTGTTTGTGGGGTAAGTTTGCTGAAGTTATGGATTCTCATAGAGAAGAGGCACAATTTGGAGTTGTTGTGTGTTTGCTCCGATTTGCAAAACTCGGTTCATTTAGAGGTGAAATAATTGATTGTTATGCATTCTGATTTGAGTATCAAGAATTAATACTTTGTTATTAAATATTTTTATAGGTAAAATCCAAGTGTCTAATGCTTATGATTCGTCGAAATTGATTTTTGATCCCAATATCAAAGAAGTCGAGGAGCTTAAAGAAATGTACATTTTTGACCCTTTTAACCTATACAATTTTTTGGATAAGTATTTATATGTCAATATTACTAGATCATTATTGTTCGAATTATATATAGGTTCAAAATTAATGGTGATAATTTGAGTATGGTTGAGACATCTGAAGAAGGAAAACAGCTTTCACTTCCTAACGTTCAAAAAAAAATAGACACTTGGACCAGACAGAGGATATAACTGTATCTGAGCTTTTGAATTCCACCCAGGTATAAATTAAACACTCTTTTAGCTCAATTATATTTTTGAAACCAGTTTTCAATTTATCGTGATCCTGTATAATGCGATTTTGAATTTTGTTTGTGTTTATGTGTATTTTTTTGAAGATTGGAAAATGTAAGGTTGTGGCTACAATCTATGCTATAGATACCAACTATGCATGGTATTATTTTGGGTGTGAATTGTGTCAAACAAGGACTTATAAAGATCTAGATCAACCGATCAACAATACACCTGAATTCTGGTGTGAAAAGTGCAACCAGAATGTGATAAATGTTGGACCAAAGTATTGTTTTCTGTCCCAAGTTCATGTATAATGTTTCATAATAATTGATATAAATATTCATGTGGAATTTTATTTTTAGGTTTAAGCTGCATTTGAAGGTTAAAGATGATACAGCTGAAACAAAATTGCTTCTTCTTGATTGGATTGCTTCCCCACTGTTAGGAGTTAAAGCTGAAAAAATTTTGGATGGTTCATTGGAAGAGGTATTTTGTTTGTGTTTTTTTTTTTTTAGATTTATAAATTTATTCCTTTGTTTTGTTTATAAGCTAGAGGATCCCGAGATGTTGCCTCTATGTATCATCGATATTGTTGGGAAGACATTTAAGTTTGGTGTTGATGTGGTAAAAGATAACATCAGTAAGGGATATGAAATTTATAAGGTTCTAAAAGTGTGGTCAGTCTACAACACATTAATGGTTGATTCCCAGTCAGATGCTATTACAGAGACCGGGGCATCAACACATTCTGTTTCTGAGGTAATTTTAATCAGATTATATTTGTTCCATGTGTAAGTATTTTTTAATAAATACGAGTAGCTATTATAATCTACTTATATATTTTGTTTAGCTATAAATGCTGATTTGTTCTATTATACAGGGATCCCTATTAACTTACAGTGACGAGAGTTCTGGCTTGGCGAAGACTCCTTCTAAGCGATCACAATACGAGTTAGGAGACCTGATAGACACCAACTCCACATCAAAGACGCGGCCTACAAAAAGTATCAAAGTAGAAAAGAAGAACAATGAAGAACTAAGCTTAAAGAAAAGTGACTACCGCAACAAATGATGAGCTGGATTTTCTTGATGTTATTGATTTGGTTTTATTATTTCACTTTCATAATAAGGGTTTACGAAACGCAACTGTTTTTCCTTGGGATTTATTTATCATGTTTTTAATTTTTTTACTTTTATTCTTTTATTTTATAATAATAACTCTATGTTAAATTCATTCCTTGAACTTTTCATATTCTTGGATTCCTAAATGAAAACTGACATTTGAGAATATCTAGAGACATGCAATAAAAGTTTAACTTTTTACCTTGGCAATGACAAGACTTAACCATGCTCAACAATTTTATAAAGTGTATGATGTCCATCAACTTGGTCAAATCAGCTTGGTCGATTTCTTTATATTGCATGTCTCCCTATTCCCATTTTGCAATTCCTCCATCTACCTGAAACAAAAGAGAGAAACACTTCTTTAATCCTTTCGAATTTCTTTTTACTTCCACCTTCACAAACACAAAGAACAATATTTTAAATCTCTCATCCAAGAAAAACAAACCATCAGAGATGGTGTCAGATTCATCGGTTAACAATGGTTACATAATCGACATTGACTCTGATTTCGACGATTATTCAGAGGCCGATCCGGATAACTACTTCAAAAATCTCAACCTACGATATTTTGCTGCCAAACCACAGGAAATGCTAGAGTACACTCAGTTAAAAGAAAAGTGTTTGGAGAATGACAACCCGGTTGCCCACTATATCGAGGGGATACTTAAGTACTTCATCGAGGAGGAACATCGTGAAGGCCTGAGACATTTCCGACAAGCTTCCATTGGGAAAAATGATGACGGTACGTTTCTTTACGGTTTGTTAATGATGGTTCGTGGTCACTATTGGAAGGGGCGAAAGTATATGGATAAACTTCAATGGCTGGAAAAACCATCGAGGTCCAATCAATGCTGGGAGAGAATCAAGAACTCCCTAAGTTCAATTCCGTGTAATTACAATCAGGATGATTATACGGAGATGGTTAACATTCGACCACGGAGACATTGTCATCCCGAGGATGACTTAACTTTAGTTTGTGATGAGTGTTACTACTACAAAAGAGCTTATCAATGGTTTTCCTTTGCTACCCGTGAAGAATAAGAAATGGAGGGGTTGTTGTGTGTAAGTGTATCCATGCACTATGTTTAAATTTGTTTTTTCAGTTCTTGCACTATGTAATCCTCTATGCTACTCTGTTGTTGTACGTTGGTTTGATGTCTGAGTGTTTATGTTGTTGTGTTTGTTTATCTATGTTATTGTTCTAAATTTGTATTTTCAGTTAATGTAAGATATGTATTATAAATTGCTGTTTTTGTTCATTGAAAAATGATTACTGCTTTAAGGGTCGTAGAAAGTAAGTTATTTGTTGGTTTCATGACAAAAAAAAATCAGTATTTGTAATATTCAGCAACTATTATAACATAGATAAACAAAATAGTCAGTTATTAAAAATCGGACCGAAAATAATATACCTTATCGATATTATAATATCATTTACGTTTATAATGATGTGTAAGGTCAATGCAATTGTTAAGAATATTTCACCAATTAAAAACTATATATTATTTTAGATGTTATATTATATCAAGTGAATTAATGTTGACAAATCTGTTAGTAAAGAGTAATACTCTTAATTTACAGAGTGTTAATATTATATCTTAACAATATTTATGTGATCTAAACAAGAAAAACAAACACAATCTAAGATCATATCTAAATATCTCTACAAGAAAAATAAGACTATTTTGTTCCAACTTATTTCAGATTCATCATAGAGGGCGAGACTGTTTCGAATGAACCATCTAAGAGAAAATGAAGAATCCTAAGAAAGACAACTCTCAGCCAAGGAAACGGAAACATATTATCAATGAGAACAATGCTTCTACTTACAGCGCTAAGAAAAACAAAAGCAAAGAATCCGTTGTACTGCAAGATGTCACGAACGTACCTAACAAAAATGGTGTTGTTTCCTATATATACCTTTATCTATTTAACTCCAAGTTCAAGTATATTTTTGTTTATGCAGAATATAATAGTTTATATATTCCTGTGATTCTAGACTATGCTTTTTACTCACGTAATTATATCTGATAACAGAGCCATAATGTATAAGAAGTAACTATAAATAACTTTTTCTTTGATTAATGTTGTAGACAATGAGACTGGAGAACAAGTTAATCCTACCAAGAAGAACAGACCAGAATCGAATGTTGTTTTGGAGCTACCAATCAGACGTTGGTTTTATATACTATTATCGTATTTTAACTGTATAGATATTACATACTACATTTTTCACTTGATTTGTTATTGTTGCTTTACAGCCATGGGCCTCAGGTCACTTAAGAATACAATACGGCAAGTTAATAGGGAGATGAACTCTACAAGCAGCATTGCTCTAAGCGATACAATTCAGACTATCCTCTCAGATTAACACAGGAACATTTCGTTCTATTGTTACTGACAATTTGGAAGCATCTCAAGGTTAATCTTAAACCCTTATATAATGTTTTTTGTCATCGCCCGCGACCTATTTTGATCAATTAAACTATGATGCAGCTCATATTCAATTACCGAGAGTTGGAATTTCAGTAAACAAGTCTCAAGATATGCATTCTACCCCTAACTCAATGATTCGAACACCCCCGAGCAATCAGTCTATACCTCTGAAATCTATTTTTGGCAGGGTCTTTAAGGATGTAACCAACGTACCTCATGGTAGTTTGAAGAACTCGCAGTCGCCATCGCCATATATATCTCCTCCGGGAGTTGACTCAGGAACGCAATCTCCATTTGTGCCTTCTAGCAGTAGATCGATCTGTAAAAGTAAGAGTAGACATTATTAATTCTTTTATATTATATTTACTGATTAGGAGACAAAGAAGTTGTATTTGACACATCTACATAATTTTTACAGATAAGCATACAAAGGAGAATCAGCATACAACACCCAGAATAAATAAATTTGGTGGTCTTAAGTGTTGTTATTAAATATCATGTTACTGTTGTTACAGTAATAACATTCTGAAGATGCTTAATGTAATCTTCTTTTATTTTTAGGCGGCAGTTTCGGTAAAGAGACCTTACATCCTAATGAGCCGAATATTGCTGACATTTTGAACTCAGGTAAACCATTTTAAATTATGATGCAAAACGAATATGATGTTATATGTTAAATTTATTGGGATTTAACAAATGAGAAATGTTACAGACGTAGGTCAATATGCTCAGACATATGATTTGAGCAGTGAAGAAAGCGATACATATACTTCTCTTTCATCTCATTCACCGTATATATTTAAAGATGTGGATTCACCCAAGTTTGATTTTCAAAGAGTAATTAACAAGGTTAAAGCGCGGGAACTATTTTCTGCCGAAAGCAAAAAGAAAAAACAATCAAAGACATCTCTGAAAAAAATTGGTAATTATTGACTTACCAGTTCTGTAAGTGTATTTTTTTATAAGATATAAATTTTTAGTTTAACCAACCAAACTCTGTGTGTTTTACAGCCTATGTTGACGAGGGTAATCCTACATTCCAATGCAAGTTCTGTAAAGCCAAACTGTGGTATGGTGAACGTTTAGACAGAAAGACTAATTCAAAGAAGGATCCAATTTTTTCGATCTGTTGTGGACAAGGACAAGTCACACTACCTATGTTAAGAGAGAGCCCTTTGGTCATCAAAAAACTGCTTTATGGAAAAGATGCGAAAAGTCGGTACTACCAGAACAACTTGAGATCATTGAACATGCTGTTTTCTTTCACTTCTCTTGGTGGTAAAGTTGATCGCTCTATTCCTAATGGTGTTGGTCCGAAAACTTTTACAATGCAAGGGGAAAACTACCATTTAATGGGCAGTATGAAACCAGATTCCGGTGACTCCACTAAGTTTTCTCAGCTTTATATTGTTGACATTGAATCCGAAGTTGAAGATATAGACGCTGTTCTGAGGTATTGACCCATCAATAATAAAAATAATTTTTTGTTTGGCAGTGGCGTGTTGTTTATCATTATTGGTTTCTTTTTGTTTCAGCAAATACAAGACAGAGGCAGATAAAGCTAAGAAGCTTGAGTTGAGAAAGCAGATTATTGAGGATATAATAAAAGTGCTTGACGATGTTAATTCGTATGTTAAGCAGTTTCGGCAGGCAAGGGAAAGATTGAGCATGGAGGCTAACGAGAAGTTCCATATGAGGATTGTGAGTACTCGCGAGAAAGATGGAAGGACTTATGATACTCCAACTGCGTCTGAGGTGGCAGTATTAATTCCTGGAGACTTTAATTTGGAGATGGACAGGCGTGACATTGTTTTACAGGAAAAACAATCCGGCAGTTTAAAAAGAATTAGTGAGATACATCCTTCTTATCTTGCACTTCAGTATCCCCTTATTTTCTCATATGGTGAAGATGGATTCAGACTCGGTATTAAAAAAAAGGATTCTCCTGCTGCTGAGAAATTGAAGAGAAAGGATATAAGTATGAGGCAATGGTTTGCTTTCCGACTTTTTGAAAGAGATGGCGAGTGCCAGACTCTTCTGAACTCAAGAAGATTATTCCAGCAGTTTCTGGTTGATGCATTCACAACTATCGAAACTAACGGTATCTGTTTTTTGAAGCAGAATCAGAAAAGTTTGAGGTCAGACAGTTACGACTCGATCAAACAGTCTGAGAACGATGGGAAAATTGATATGAATGATCAGGGTTCCAGATTTATTTTGCCAGCATCTTTCACCGATTCACCGAGATACATGAAGAATAACTATCTAGACGCAATGGCTATTTGTAAACACTATGGTTTCCCTTCGTTGTTTATCACGTTTACATGCAATCCAAAATGGCCGGAGATTACAAGATATCTATCCCTGCGGAATTTGAATGCAGAGGATAGGCCTGAAATTGTCTCAAGAGTTTTCAAGATGAAGTTGGAATCACTTATGACAGTTTTAACAGATGGCGAGCTCTTAGGCAAAACTCTGGCATGTAAGTATTGCTATTACTATCGATTGATCTATTCACATATGTGTATTTTCGACTGTCAGTATTATAATTACCTAATTTTAAAATTTTGTGCAGCGATGTTTACAGTTGAGTTTCAGAAACGTGGGTTGCCGCACGCTCACATATTGTTATTCATGCATCCAAGTTCTAAGATTCTCACAACCGAGCACATTGACCAGATCATTTCAGCTGAGATTCTAGATAGAGATGAAGACCCTGAACTCTATGAAGTGGTTAAAGACATGATGATTCATGGTCCTTGTGGTGTTGTCAACTCTAAATCACCGTGTATGGAGAACGGAAGATGTTCCAAACAATTTCTGAAGGCTTTTTCGTCCAACACTACTGTTAATAAAGAGGGATTTCCAATCTACCGTAGACGTGATGATGGTCATTTTGTTGAGAAAAAAGGTTTCAAGTGCGACAATAGATATGTTATACCATATAACAGAACTCTTTCGCTTATGTTCAAAACTCATATTAATGTTGAGTGGTGCAATCAGTCGGGATCTATCAAATACTTATTCAAGTATATCAACAAGGGACAGGATAGGATTACCGTTACTGTTGCACCGCCGAAAGAAGTAGATCATCTGATCACAGTGGGTTGAACCAAAATGGAGATCAAGAACAAAAAATGAAATTAAAGATTTTTTTGATGGCAGGTACATATTTTAAGTTTCATTTGCTTTTAATATTCACTTTTTGACAATTACAAGTATTTTATTTTTCAGATATGTATCTGCCTGTGAATCTGCATGGAGAACTCTAAAGTTTCCAATTCACTACAGATCGGTGCCTGTTGAGAAAATTCAGTTTCATTTGCCAGGAAAACAGAATATAGTGTTTAAGGACGACGACACATTTGAGGAAGTAACAAGTCGGGTGCTGATTCAGAATACCTATATCATGGCATGGTTTGAGTTGAATAAGGTTAGTGAGGTTGCTAGAAAGCTGACTCTAGCTGAAATTCCTACAATGTTTATTTGGAACAAAAAGGAAAGAAAATTACAAAAAAAAAAAGGGGTTTCTGCCTTGGGAGGATTAACTATGCACCCAAGAAGTTTGAGGAAGCATATTATCTGCGTGTATTGCTGAATATTGTCCGTGGACCAACCAGTTTTGAAGATATAAGGACTTTCAATAATGTGCTATATCCTTCGTTCAAGGAATGTTGTTTTGCTCGGGGTTTATTAGAAGATGACCAAGAATACATTGATGATATAGTCAGGTCAAGCTTCACGAGTTCTGCAGCCTGTCTGCGACATTTATTTGCTGTTATGCTCATGTCGATGACCTTATCAATGCCAGAAAAAGTTTGGGAAAATACATGGGAGTTTCTTTCAGAAGACATTGAGTATAGGCTGAGAAAACGGTTGAACAAACAAGGTTATTTATCTTATCTTTTGCTTTATTTATCAGTCGAGATTAGGCTTTGATTATTTACATATGCATCCTTTTTAACATGTAATTTTTCTACAGATCTATGTTTAAGTGATGCTGACAAAAAAGAAGGAGCTCTATTGGAGATTGAAATTTTTTTGAAGATTAATGGAACTTCTCTGTCAAATTGGGATAAGATGCCAAAGCCCTTCTGCGATGCTCCTGATTTACAAAACGTTTTGATCACGGATGAGCTGAGTTACAACCGTGATAAGTTAAGAGAAGAGCATGATAGGGACGTTTTGAAAATGACTGATGAGCAAAAGAAGATCTACAAGGAGATTATTGATGCTGTTACGGAAAAAAAAAGTGGACTTTTCTTTGTTTATGGATTTGGTGGTACTGGGAAGACGTTTTTGTGGAGATTATTATCTGCTGCTATTAGATCCAGAGGTGAGATTGCGTTGAATGTTGCATCAAGTGGTATTGCTTCCCTTCTGTTACAAGGAGGAAGGACTGCACATTCTAGATTCGGTATACCAATCAATCCAGATGAGTACTCTTTTTGTAATTTGCCACCAGGGACAGATGCTGCTAATTTGGTTAAAGAAGCCTCTATGATTATTTGGGATGAAGCACCGATGATGAGCAAGCACTGTTTTGAGTCACTCGATAGGATCTTAGCAGACATTATGAGGATTAAAGAAAAGAAGCCATTTGCTGGGAAAGTTGTTGTATTAGGTGGAGATTTTAGGCAAGTGCTGCCTGTTATAAATGGTGGCTCGAGGCCTGAGATTGTGTTGAATTCGCTAAATTACTCCTATTTGTGGAAACATTGCAAAGTGCTCAGATTAACAAAGAACATGAGGTTGCTGTCGACTAATATGACTCCGGAAGAGTTGAAGGAACTTGAATCATTTTCTAAGTGGATATTGGATGTTGGAGATGGAGTTGCTGGTGAGCCTAATGAAGGTGATGCACTAATCACTATCCCGGATGAATTTCTTATTATGGATGCCAACGATCCCATAGAATCAATCAGCCATGAAATATATGGAGATACAGCAGCTCTACAGCAGCAGAAGGATCCTATTTTTTTTTCAAGAGAGAGCTATTCTTTGTCCGACAAATGAGGATGTGAACAATATAAATCAGCATATGTTGGATAAGCTCGAGGGTTAGTAAGAATTTATATTTTCTTATTATTCCTATTTATAAACTATTAACAGATTACATTTTTTAAAATACGCAGGTGAAGAGAGAACATATTTGAGCTCAGACAGCATCGACCCATCTAATACACGTTCCGTTAATGATCAGGCTCTCACACCAGATTTTTTGAACAGTATCAAGGTATCATGCTTACCAAATCATAATCTTAGGTTGAAAATTGGATGCCCTGTCATGTCGCTGAGGAACATTGATAATGTTGGAGGTCTGATGAATGTAACTAGATTGCAGATTATAGATATGTGTGAATTCTGTGTGAAAGCAAGAATTATTACAGGAAAGAGAGTTGGGGAAGTTGTTATAGTTCCTAGACTGTCTATTACTCCATCAGACAATAAATTACCATTCAAGATGAGGAGAAGGCAGCTTCCTATATCTGTGGCCTTTGCTATCACGATTAATAAAAGTCAGGGACAGTCTCTCTCACATGTTGGTATTTATTTGCCACGCCCTGTTTTCTCTCACGGACAGCTCTATGTTGCTATCTCTAGGGTCACATCCAAAAAAGGTTTGAAGATTTTGATTCTAGACGATAATGGTAAGCCTCAGAAACAGACAAGAAATGTTGTATTCAAAGAGATTTTCAAAATCTCTGATTCAGATAGTTATAAGTACATTACTATGCTTTGTTTATTTTCAGACCTTTTATTTTATTTCACACAATATGCGCGTGTGATTACGCTCAAACAATAAGAACTTTAGGAAAAGTTCATTTTGAATAAACCAAAATAGAATCATTTACATTCATAACGCAGGACTAACACTTTCCATTCAGATGATTTCTTACTGTCTAACAATGTGTCTATGATAATCTATTATATCTATCATGTATCATTATTGGAGTATTGTTTGTTAGTTCAATCATCTCTATGCTATTCTTTACACACTTCACATGTTTTAACTCTTTTTAACCTTTTTATTTCAGTATAATCGTCATGTTATATTTAAATTTTATGTAATGTTCTTATTATTTTGTTAATGACCCTAGAACTCATTGCATACTATATGACCAAGTGACAACCAATTATGAAATTTAAATTCTTAGAAAAAAAAATATTAAACCAAAAACAATCAATTTGTTCGGGTACTAAACTATCAATTCATAAAATAATTATATTCCTGACTATTTCTTTAAGTTCGATTAGCTAACCTTGGCATTCTTTATTTCAATGTAGTGGCCAGGTATGATTATTTTCCGAGTTGACCTGCATTCGGAGTTTCTGGTCAATGAACTCAACTACCTGAAACAATTTTTATGTATAAATCATATTAAAAACAACCATTAATAATAAAAAACAACCATTAATAATAACATAAGCTATAATTCCTATTTTTCCATATACAAATAAATTTTATTTATACGGATTGACTAT
>NW_026617150.1:7500-18970 GCF_000801105.2 Raphanus sativus | reverse complement strand
GCACGTGACGATCCGCTCTCGCCACGTTTAGCAGCTCGAGCATGTTGCCTCATTAAAACCTTACTAGGAAACCCATTGGGATAAAACCATAGTTAAGGAAAAAGAGTACAACACATACTACTCCCCCTCATTTGAACATCACTTGCTGAATAGATGTTCATGGATTCTTACTTGAACAATCTGGTATTGTTCGGACATATCATGTCTCTTAGAATCCTGATGGTACTTTAGAAAATGTACCACTTTGATATCGACCACTTTAGTACTTTAGATAAAATGTACTATTTTATACTCTGGTCGTTTGATTATGGTCCTTGACCAAATCACTTTTATATGCCTTTCCATAATATTGGCTGGCTAGTACTTTAGATCCTTTATATAATATGGATCATCATTATATCAAGTATGAGCTACTTAGCTCTTTAGGACTTATGGACATGCCTTTGGCTTTATGAGTATAATATTATTTGCCATAGGCAACTTTATACATAGGTCATGTCTGTTAGATCATGATCCTTATATCCATAGTTTATCTATGATCGATCTAAGACATTTTGCAGTCTTAGTGTGCCGGCAATTCGTACACATATATATATGGACGATTGGACTGATCTAGGCCGGACACGGTCATGACATAGAATTGATCTAATTGATCCTCAAATTTATGTCTAATGACATCCATGATCTACAGCTTTATCATGGACCAAATCTTATAATATGGTCGGACCCGTTTGGTCGCATATGGACGCATAATGCGGTCCTACACCTTTTTGTTCAAAGATGAACTTTGATCTTATAGCTTATCTTTATGATAGCTTATTCATTCATACCACAGCTTGGTTGGTTCATGCTGAGAATTTTGACCAACCATAAGTATTACCAAAAATTTGGCTAATTTGTGGTGATGGTCTATAACCTTTCTAAGGTTTGATGAATAACCATTTAACCTATCTTAGGCTGGTTAGTATAACACAAGGTTTTTAAAATTCCTCTATGGACTGATTTGAATTGTTCTTATAGAACCTTTTTCATTTGCTTACATGTAGCAATTTAATTCAGTCCATGGACAGCTTTAGAAAAATGCTGTTCATGAGAACTTCTTTTCTCATCTTATGATTCTGAGCTCAGTATATTTTGGTAAACCTTTTAGGTACCAATATTATTATCATCCAGTGAGTCATATATAACATACTACATCTTTTGAATTTCTTCCAGACATTATATGTAGTGACATATGTAGTAGTATCCACCACTTTGGATTATATAGACCTCCCTTGGTCTGTCTCACGATTTTATCCTTCTTTCAGGATTTATCTATTCACTGGGCATCATATGGCGTTTATATATTCATGGCCAATTCAATACGCCTTTATCTGTCACTTTTAGAAACCCCACGTTTCTTTCTTTCTTTATTCATTATTATGAGTACTCTTGCGTGGGTTCATGATCCTCGATTCATTATTCATGTGCTACATATTCGCGCTTTTTCTATGAATGTATTGTGTCGACACATTTATATATATATATATATGGTTTCCTTCCATTTCCAGACATCAAATAATTAATTGAGATCTCATCATAGTCAATGGGTATGCCCTCGGTACCAAGAGGCTCAGCGTCCCGAACCACATTAGTAGGCACCTCAGCCATAGCCATCCCGGGCTAGTCTGGAAAATATATGACCTCGGTTTCTTTTTGCACCTTTCTTTAATTTCCGAGGTTCCTTTTGGAACATATATTTGGTCTTATATTAGACTCTGTAGCAACTTGGTTGTGTCCTTAAGACATCAAAACCGTGTGGTGCTAAGCTGGGATGACATAGTCATTCTTTCTCGGGTCAATGTGTCTGGCATTTTATTTTGCTATCATTGTAGCATATGGACGTCTATAAATCTTTCTCTAGTCCGAGGATCTTTGCCAAGACAATGATGGTTGATACCATTCTTTACCAGCTTACTACTTCTCCTTTCAAATGTTGGATATTGGGATTCATAAACTCTATGTAATCCTTGTTCCTTGGCCTATGATTAAATCACCCATTTTGGCTCAAGGTTTCTTTTAAACTTATGGAGAAAGTATATTCATAATATATATCCAACATATATATTCCCAATCCTCCTTATGAGATTCTAAGATAACTTGATCTTAGATGGCACATATATTTGTGGTGGATTTATTCATAATATCTTAATATGATATATGTCTGGACTCATGACCCGTATTAGTCTGAGGTGGGAATATTTATTATCACTTATATGGCCTGATATAATATCTATGGCCTGATGCAAGTTAATCTTTTATAACTCATGATGTCCCCAAGCATATGGACTTTTAGATTTTGAACCTTATAGGTAATGGTCATAATATGATAAATTTAACCAATATGAAATATGGTTGTGGACCATGTTTCACGGATTTTAGTATGGTCATGTATCATGGGATTTTACCTCTCCCCCTCATGAACATACTCTAATTCGTAGTGCTTGGGACAATAAATTCCCTTGTGCATAGATATAAATTGCACAAACGTGAGATCTTATGGGATAGCTTTTGTGCCCTTTTAAATCTCTGCATCATAATTCAGATGGCTAAGTATGGAAATGCCATCTAAGTGATAATTTTCGTGGGTCAATCAAACATGATTACCCTGGCTATTTGCCTATTATCATATTGATCATTTGATCAATAGAGAATGTAGTCTCGACCACTTAGGCGATTTTAATTTAGGTACTCTTATTCCCTTTTTTTTTTTGCCCATAGTTGGAAACCATATTCTCTTCTTAATTCAATGGGTCTTACAGGGTGAATATAATGCCTTTTAGGCAATGCCTTGGTCGGACTTCTTTTCCTTTCTTTCAAGGAATGTCCAGTTGAGTTCAAGAGTAAAGCCTGGATAGCCGAGCATGTCGTGCCATATGTTAAAGGCTTCTCTGAACTCTTTGGAAAGTGATTTGGGGTATTAACCCACAATCATATTTATCTTGGCTCAAAGAAGGCCTATAGATATAGTAGGTATAGTCTCTAGGACTTTCCTTTGGCCTTGGAAATTTTCATAAATTATAAGGAATTCTTTCTTTCCTTTGCCCATAGTTTCAATATGTAGACCATTCATATGAATGTCTTTGAAACTTTGATAAATTCCACTTTGATTTATGTGGAATGTAATGCATCAGAGATTTTTAGATGTGTGCCTTTAAGCATCATGAGGTTGGACAAGCCATGACCTTGAATAAAATATCTTTTGTCTCTTAATGTAATGTGGCTTGGTCCACTATAGAGAACAAAGACAAAGTAAAATGATCTCGAAATCTAATTGACCTTTATTAAGGCAATATGAAGTCTCGTATTCAAGCTGATCATCATTCTTATGGTCGAAATTATTCGCACCATCTAGATGGACCCAATGGGTCATAGGGTTTTATCCCTTTATGCTCTCCTGGTAGAGTTTAATAAGGTGTTTGGGAGTTCTACATCGGTTGGCCCAATGATTATTCATCCCACACTGATGGCAAGCAGATTTGGTCGAGGCCTGGGTTTTTAAAATCGGACTTATTCCCACGGACTTATACCCACGGCTAGGTTGATAACCTTGGCCTCGGCCTCGACTAATGCTGTGGGTGATATCCACGTACACCCTTGCCATCTTCCATGGTCTTTCACATGGCCATGGTTTGACTCTTTCATTTGGCTCTGTGGCCGTATGTGCCTTAGGCAATGCCTTAAAATCCAGGAGGCCTCATCTCATTATTCCTCATGAGTAACTCATTGTTTTGCTTAGCAAGCAACAAACAAGAGATTAAATTTGCATATGTGGAGGAACCCATTTCTCGGTATTATTGCTGAAGCAAAGCATTGCTTGTGGAATGTAGAGAATTTCTTCTCTAACATGTCAGCATATGTGATAGTCTCTCCACACAGTTTCAACTTTGAGATTATCATGAATAGAGCCGAGTTATACTCATCCAGACTTATAGTCTTGGATCTTTAGGTCCCTCAAATCATATAGGGTCTTTGGTAATAGCACCGTACTATGGTGATCATATCTGGATTTCAGTTCTATCCAAAGGTCCAGAGGATTCTCAATAGTGAGATATTGATCATTGAGACTTTCAGTAAGGTGATGGCGTATTATTAAGAAAATCGCCTTGTATCTATCTCAAAAGTGAGAAATTTAGATACAATCACCAAGATTTAGATTTCAAGATGATTTTCAACATCTGAATATTTAACATTGCTTTCAAGCATCAAGAATTTATGTAAGCAATAGAAGCCTTAATTTATATGATTTAATTTATATGATTTAATAAGGCTTCCCCCAAATCATATAATATAATTGCTTTAAGCATTTCTAGTATGACAATGATCAATTGATCACTGCACCTAGTGATCCTTTTAATTATAATTCATATTTGGATTGATTATATATGTATATAATTTCATATAGGGTTTCCAAGCCCTTTAGAATTTGAATAAGGATCAATCAAGCAATATGGATGAAAATCAATCACAATGGTCGAAAGATAAATGCATGGATCAAGAACTAATCGGATGTTCTGTCCTAAGCATTGGACCAAAATAATATAAATGTGATTCTTAATGCATGAGGATACTTGATTTTCAAAGATCATAAAATAAAACTAAAACCGAAGGATATTTGGTTTTCAAAGATCATAAAATAATAACCAATTCCTTCCCCCCTTTACTGGGTAAACCAAGACTAGAAAATTTATAATTTTCAGGAAATGACTAAACCAAATTCAATTAGATTTTCAATCAATTGGTTTCAAAGCTGGTTATATTTTAATAAAGATAATCATGCTTAGTTTTTAATAAAACTATATGACAAGAAGATGCATGGAAATGATCAGTTCATGATATGTGAATGATCTAACAATTTACTAATCCATGTTTGATCGGTTTAAACAGGATTATAATTTCAATCAAAGCAAACATGCTAAGTTTAAATGAAAAACCGATTTGGTCTAATTATATGCAAGCAGTGAGAATCATTTAGATGCAAGCAATATGAACCAATTTAATTTATATGAACTATTATCAGGATTGTCAATGATATGCAAACATAAAATCAGTCTTAGCAATATGACAATTATGCATGGTCAGATTTTAAACAATATGACAATTGCATTTAAAGTTGGTTCAAGATGATTCAAGATGATTCAAATTTCGATTTTACTAAGCTGATGCTATCAAGAATGCAACAAGATTACTATATGATTAAATCATCAATTTCAAGCATGGTAAAAGATCAAGATTAACTATCAACCTATATGATCAATATTCAACATGATATGAAATCTATTCAAGGTTGGATTGATATGCAACAATATGATCAAATGATTTCAAGACAGATTTTATTCTATGACATATCAATTTAAAATCAAGACTATATGCTATAAAACTTTTATAAACATTTTCAGTCAAAGATATGCAATTAATAAAATCAAGCAAGCATTTATAAAATCGATTTTTGTTGTAAATGGAAGTGATTCGTTGTTATTAATCTTAAGGACTAAAGGTCCTTTATATACAAGTTACAAGGAAGAGATAAATGGAAAGATCCTATTTCCAATAGGAAATAGGAAATACATGGAAATAGTAATATCCTAATACATAAATATGGTAAAGTCTAAATCTTCCTTTCTTCTTGATATGGATAATCATGAATCTTCTTGATGTTTATCTTCTTGGACTTGTCTCTATCTTCTTCTCCTTTGGGCCGCCAGCTTCTAGTCTTCATGGGCTGGGCTTGAGTCGGGCCTGGTCATGTCTGGTATGACATAGACTTGTCTGGTCCGGTCCGGTTCGGTTTGGTTCGGTCCGACCAGAAATGGTTTGGTCCAGTCTGTCCGGTTTGGACAGAAATGGGTCGATCACATAATTGATTCATAACACTCCCCCTTGATCGACACATACGATTCAGGGTCAGTAACATGCTCTTAAGTTGCCTCGTTAAAACCTTTCTAGGAAAACCCAGTGGGATAAAACCATAGATAAGGAAAAAGAGTACAACGCATGAACTCATTATTTAGATGTTATAAACATCGGACCTTTGTGGATACATTTTACCAAACTTAAAGTTTTGGTGTTGCCTCATTAAAACCTTACCGGTAAAACCCAATTGGGACAAAAACCAGGTGAAGGGAAAAGAGTACAACCTGTACCACTCCCCCTGAATTGTACCTCCGTGCAATGTCTTTCAACTGCTGTATAATTCATCTGAACTTGTTTCAGTGATAAAGAGGTATATGTACTTATTAGTACTTAGTCCATTCCTTAAAAATTATCAGATATGTTCTATGGTTCTTGACCAGAACATATGGACTTTCTATGGGAGTATTCATCCATCTTGAAATGGATCTTGAAAATAAATATTTTCTGTTCATCCTTGGTCTCTTTGAATTTATAAAAATTCGACAATGAATATCATTTGTACATCCACGATCTTGGATCATACTATTGCATATTCCGTACTTAGAGGTTAACCAAAGTTCTTCATGAAATTTGTATGTAACACACGCCAATAGGGCTTTCATGGCCGGCTGGAAGCCTTCCTTTGGATCAACATGCCGTCCCATCATACTTGGTACTTTATGGTCGGATCATGACCTATGGAACGGGTCGGAATTGCCTAGGACCAAGGTGATTTAAGGTCAGACTAGGATATGGATCCTTATGGTCGTGAATCTGATGGATTCATCCTTTATTACTTTGACCATATCATATCCAGTCCTTGATATGTAAGATCATGGATCTCAATACATGTATGCGGCTGTGATCTTCATTCTAGATCATTTTATTTCTATCACAGCCTGTCCAAAATCAGTTGGACTTAATCATCCTTTCTCAGGTTATAAACACAAGGAATTTATTTCATAATTTATGGACTGATCTTAAATGTTCTTATAGAACTTTCTCACTAAGAATTTCTTAATTTTATTATATGTGTATACACGCAGGCAGCTGCTTCTACAATAGTCCATGAACAACGCAGGAACGATGTTGTTCTATGAGATTCATATTTCTCATTTCTTAGATCTCCTGATCTCTTAAATCTCAGGTCATATGTACCTTTATATATCCAGGGATTTATATACTACTTACTGCGATTTTCTTATGTGTTTCCAGACACTAATTATATTGTGCAGTAGCTATCACCACATAGGAATTTTATTTCCTTCTGATCTGTTCCTTAGTCTCTGTGGATAACCTTGTGTAATAAAGCCATTCATAGAATGCTCCATGCTTAGATATGGACGACCTCAACATGGTCATGTCCTTTCTCACGGTTTCATTCATCACAAGACTCTTATTTCCCTTGGTTAGATGGTCTCCGCATCTCTTATTCTCTACTTGGAACCCCACGTTCATTTCTTTATTTATTTTATGAGTACTCTCATGTGTGGGTTCGAGATCCTCTCTTATTTCTCATTCTCAAGTGCTTTCTCTTATGCATTTTATCACTTATGGATGTGTATGTGTCGACACTTATTTGTACTTGTTCCATCGCGTTCTATCGCGTTCCAGACATGTTTAAATCGATTTAGAGATTTTATTATCCAGGACCTTTGCTACCTTGTATCTTGGCGTCCCAAGCTACATGGTTTGGTACCTCAGATGTTCAGCTGGCCAGCATTTTCTCTATGTCTGGTATGGTTTCTTTAGTGAACTCGGATATGTCATTTCTATGCACCTTTACTTTCATTTCCGAGATTCTTATCTTATGGAACGTATTGGTCTATCTTTATAGACTCTCTTATAGCAACTTGAATATGTCTCTACTAGGACATTTATTTTCGTGGTGCTAAGCTGGTTATGACATAGTCATCGGGTCTATACTGTCTGGCTATCATCTTGTATGATTTCTTTCTTTGTATGGACGTCCATGATTATATTCTATGGTCCGAGGATCTTGCCAAGACAATGGCGGTTCATACCAATCCATTTCTCTTATTTTTCCAGCTTATTGTTTTCTCATTTTAATGAATGTTGGATTGACAGATTTATCTTGTATAAATCAATGTACCTTGGCCACAATCTAGTCACTCATTTTGGCTCATGGTTTGTTCAAAATCGTGTGAGAAAAACATATCACTTATCCAACATATATTCCCAATCTTATCTCATTTCCTTATGAGATTTCATCCTAGACGGCACACATGTTTGTGGTGATTTATTTATTTTTATCTTAGGATGATGTCTGGATCATGACCCGTAATTATTTTGAGATGGGAATATCTATGCATAACTTTAATGGCCTGATGCTTATACTTCAACTTGTATGAATAATTTGTTTATGTCCCATGTCTTGGACTATATAATTTCGAATTCTTACTCTGTCCCTTGGACTATAATTTTGAATTTCTCTTCTGTCCCGGCTCGGATCTATGGCCAATGGCTCATTTAGATTCATAAAAGAATTCTGTCCGAGTAGATCTATAGTATGGACATGTGTGGATTTGTCCTCACTTCCATTTCATGGACATACTATAATCTGTTAAAAATCTTGGGAATTTAATCCATGTCCTTAACCAGATATCTTTGTGACCTCTGTATGGAGAGTCATTGAACTTATAAGTTCATACTTGGTCGAGTATTGTGGTGTCCGACCAGAAATACTACTGTGGACTGAGTCTCGACCAGTCTCGACCACGACCATGGTAGGAACCACGACCACGGTTATTGTGGTTTCCATTTCCATGGTTGTCGAGTTTTATTATGGTTTAAAAGGACAATGTGTCTGAGCTCTTATATCCTCAAGATTATGGTGTGTTCATGTATCATAGGGTTATCCTCTCTCCCCCTCATGAACATACTGTAATCTGTGAATGCTCAAGACTTTTCATAAATTTTTATAGTCTAAACCGTATAGGTTATAATTCGAAAATTTATTCAGCCAGGTTATCAGGAACATGTTATAAAATCATTTCCGTAAGAACACAAAATTATTGTGCCATTTCCATGATACCTTTTGGACAATGAAGCCTTATGAGTTTCCCTTGTGTTCATACTACACACGTGAGATTTATGGGAGAACTCTTTTTGTGCCTTTAAATCTTTTCATCAGATTTTAAAATTTAAATCCGGATGGCTAATCCGGTCATACCATTAAGTATAATTTCGTGGCTAACCTTACTGGTTACCAAATGCCATTGCTCCTTATCATATTGATCATTTGCATAGTCTAGATCAACATGGAGAATTTATTCTTGATCATTTGTACCTTTGGCAAATTTTCTTTTATATAATCAGGAAGAACATTCCTGTCCTTAGCCCATTCGAAACCATTCAAAATAAATCAATGGGGCTTTCATTTTGAGTGAATAAAATCGTCCCTCCTTAGGGAAATGCCATAGGCGTGGTCACTTTTAGACTCACTGATTTTCAAAATTTACTTGTCATTTTTCAATCAAAGATTGTAATCAAATAAAAATTCAGAATGTCAAAAATAAAATCGGCCAGTCCATGAACATGGCTTACATTGATTCTCATTCAATATATAAATCAAGCTCACAATTCATGTGAGTCCACTCGGATTCTTCATCAGTTTCAGAACATATTTCAAGTGCTCGGTTCTCATGGTATATCTTCATAATTTCATCAAGTTTGTTGAGGTTATCTATCCTGTTCTTCTTCTTTTGCTCAAGAGCTAAAAGATATGAGGGAAGGTCGTAATAGGTTGTGAAACCTTTAGCCTTATGTGATAACAACACTTCCTTTGAATGGAATGTGTCACGAGTTTTGTTTAACATATGCTCGTTTGTTATCACTTCACCACATAGTCTAAGACTATAGGTGATTCTCATAAGATCAGAGTGATAGTTATCTAAGGATTCATAATCCTGGAACCTCAGAGCATTCCATTCTTTCATGGACTTATATAATAATGGCTCTGAGAATTGGATATTCAAACTTGACCAGAGAACATGAGGATCGTTGACATAGCTGTACTCATTTCTTAGATCCTCAACGAGATGATTTTTTCATAATCATAATGGCTCTATGATTTTCACACGTAAGGGTGTCATTTCCATATTTGATACACTTCCTGAGTCCTTTAGACTTTGAGTTGGCAGAAGTGTTCATAGCCCAATAAAAATAATTGTCTCCATTGAGATCAAGGGCATTATAATCCGAGTGTTGGAATCTCGACATCTGAATCATATCAAACAATGATCAGTTAGTTTCTCATGCCATTTGGCTATATAAGGAAACAATGTCATGCGCCCATTTAGGCTGCAAAGACCATCCGGTCATCAAATAAAATCAAGACCATTCGGTCATATTTTGATCAAGGCACTCGGCCATATTTAGAAATGAAACAACAATTATACAAACAATCATTTCAATGTAATAACAAATCGACCAGGATGCACACATGAATCTAAAATAAATAACCTAAGGGTTTTAGGGTTTTTAGGAGTTGCATAGGTCGATGGTTAAATCCGGGTTGGATAGGTTCGATTGGGGTCAGTCACAAACCCGGTTTACCATTAGGTTAAGATGGGTTTAACATTCTTTAGAAATTTTCTTTTTGGTTTCTGATTTCAAATTATAAAATTTCCTTTTCAAAGTTGGATTAAGAAAATCGATTTCCAAAACTGATTTGGATTAGGAAAATATTTTAGGTTTTCCAAAATTCTTTTTGCTTTTCGAAAATTTTATTTTCTTGCAGGAAATTTAATTATCAACCAATCAGAAAAGACTGATCAGTTTTAATACATTATTTCCGATTTTAAACAATGATCTCAAGTTTCTTTAATTCATGATTCAAGTTCGATTTTTACTTAGGCAGTTTCATGAGATCAGTTTAAAATAAACAAGCAAACAACTTTGGACAGATTCTATATTTTCTGAGATTTCCGATTTCTAACTAGTTTAGGTTTTCCATGTTTTCAATCACACAATCATCATGGAAAAACACACAAACAATCAAACAGTTTCAGGGGAAATCGGATCATTGTATTACATGCAATAAGCATGAACACGGTTCTAGGGTTTTTCATATTTTGGATTCAGTTTTAGGTTTTGAATTATAATTCTTGTTAATCAGGTTTAGTTGGGTCTGTTTAATGGTTCTAGGGTTTTAATAAGTATACCTGATTCAATGAAGATATCGGACCACCTTTTAGAAAGAGAAAAACGGGTAGATTGTAGTTTCCTTAAACTCAATCGATTTGCTCCTTGACTTCTCTTTGAGAGCTTAACCTCAATGGATCTGACTTTGTTTTCCTTAGAACAAATTGATCAAATAAAAGTTAGTAAGATCAAAAACAATCAGCTATAAACAAACTAGAGAGAAAAGTTTGCAGCCTTAGGTTTATTTATGTTCTGACGGCGCGGCTTGTAGCTGTCATAGAGAACGCGTCTGATCACGGATTGAGGTGAGGTCGGTGGCGTTGGATTCTACTCTTCAATAGCTTCAAATTGATATGTCGCACGTCTTCTGGAT
>NW_026617149.1:0-18975 GCF_000801105.2 Raphanus sativus | reverse complement strand
GAGCTCCTCGTGCTTCTTACTTGCTAACGGTCACTTGAAACCTTCTGCTTGGGTTAGAGGCTTCTTGACACTTAGGCATATTCTCAACAACCATGGTGTGTATAAAATTCTCATCCCGTGCTATTTAGTCTTGTTATAACTAGGTAACTAGGTTAGTGGAGTTTAGCAGAGTAGCACAAAAAGAAGTGTCTAGATCGCTAGCCCCAACCCATAAATTGTCTATTATGATAATTGAAGTTTTAGAGTGTTATATATTGAAAATATAAATTACAAAGCTCAGAAATTGAATCCAAACAGGATAGACGAGGAGAAGAACTTGATTTACCAATCGACACCAGTGGACATGTTGACTAAGAGCCAAGGCTCCAACTCCTTTAGAGTAGCCGAAAATCTCTGATAGAGAAAAAAATAATGAAGATTCACAGGAACCTTACCGTTGCAAACGAAACCAAGAAGAAGCGCTCCTCTTGAAAATGACATCTTCAACTCTTGAAGCAACCATGTCAAAACACACATGTTTTGCTATAAGACTGTAAAAACACGATAGCTTCACAGTTCACAATTAACATAGAACCATTGAAAATTAAGTAGTTCATCAATGTAAATAATAATTACATGTCTATATTAAACTAATTTTAAGAACTGGTGGATTAAACCACTACACTAAAGATATTTTAGTGAAAGCAGGATCGATATTTGTACATAATATTGGAGGGTCAGAAGCCAATGCTTCTTTGGCTTCCCCTCGGGGCAGGTACTGCCACCACGAGTCCAACCGGATATATGGACGTTTGAGCCTCAGAGCATCTTAATCATTTAAAATAAAACATACGGGATGATAACTAAAAGATACGGGCTTACTCTAATTTTCTTCTATAAAATCTGGGTCCTTTTCTAACGATTTGGGCCTTGTTATATGAATTTTCTTTTCAAAAACCTAGGCCTTTGAATTATTGACGTCTTTCTCCGTTTCTTCCTTTCAAACGAACATCAACATGCGCGCAAAGTCCAAAGAACGTTGTCTTCTGAAAAGTCTACTTCTGTGCTTAGCTAACCTCTACCACAGTCTCTATATCTTCTCTTTTTTGTTTTTGAATGAATGTTAAATTTATGCCACTCAAACAATATCTTCTCAGAGTATTCCTCAGCTTCCTCTCTCTTTTCTCTCTAGATGTGCTCTGTCTTTCTGTTTCTTTGATACGTTTATATAGGTCTCGAAAACGCTTCTGTGGCACTGAACTGAGTACATGGAAGATATGGATAGGAGGAGTGAAGATGCAGGTTCCCTTGCTGATTCCATCAAAGCAAAGCTGGAATCTCTGCCTTCTCTTTCAAGCAAGTGTTGTATCTACAAGGTGCCCAATAAGCTCCGAAGGCTCAACCCTGATGCATATTCACCTCGGGTCGTGTCTATTGGTCCGTTTCATCACGGTAAAGAAGAGCTTCAAGCTATGGAAGAGCATAAGTACAGGTACTTAAAGAGCTTTCTCCCTAGAGCATGCTTTAGTTTAGAGCATCTTGTTAAAGTTGCAAGGACGTGGGAAGAGAATGCTAGGAGTTGTTACGCAGAAGATGTGGAACTCAACAGCGACGAGTTTGTGAAAATGTTAGTTGTGGATGGGAGCTTCTTGGTTGAACTTATGCTGATATCTTGGGATCCTCGACTCAGAGGCGAGAACGACCGCATATATGGGAAGCCATGGATGATCAACGACGTGTTTCGTGACATGGTTTTGATAGAAAACCAGTTACCCTACTTTGTGGTGAAGAGTTTGGTTGGTCTCTTGTACCAACGAGGAACAGATCCAGCAATACAGATTACTCATCACTTCTTCAGTCGTTATTTGGACCACATTGATGTTGCAAAATTTAAACCAGAGCCAGATCATTTCGTTGATGTTTTGAGGTCTTTTATTCTGCCAGAGGTTCCAATGAAACTGGAAGAAATCACAACATTTAAGGTCTTCAATGCACCGGAAGCAACTGAGCTTCTCAATGCTGGTGTTAAATTCAAGCCAGCAGAGACCACCAGTAGTTGTTTTCTTGATATTAAATTTGCTAATGGATTGCTGGAGATTCCTACCATCACCGTCGGTGATTACACGGAACCCCTCTACAGAAACATCATTGTGTTCGAACAATGCCATTGCTCAGATAAGATCTTCCTGGACTACATCACACTGCTCAGTTGCTTCATTAGATCCCCTGCAGATGCTGACATACTCATCCGCAGTGAGATCTTTGTTAACTATCTTGGAAACGCAAAAGATGTTCCAAAGTTGTTCAGTAGCTTGTGCCAAGAGGTGGTCACTAGTACAAGATCTCACTTTCAGAGCCTCTCTGAGGACCTACACGCTTACTGCACCATACGAAGGAACAGGTGGAAGGCGGTTCTGAGACGTGACTATTTCCAAAATCCTTGGTCAGTTGCTTCTGTTATTGCTGCTGTGTTTCTCCTCATCCTCACTTGCATACAAGCTATATGCTCTATCTTGGCCCTGTGAGTGTTACCACAGATACTTACATCTTCTGGGATATCATTTTGGAGCCCAAAACTCAATAAATAATTTTCTTATGGAATGTAATAAATATTTGTATTATCAGAACAGACAGCAGTCAAGTCCTGACATGACTTTGTACTGAGTCTTGCCGTGGCTTGAGCTGAACTACTTTCTTTGTTAAGGGTACTGGAAATAAAACTATTGTTTCAAGGTAAGCGGACTATCTCAATGTATCAAATTATGTCTGGTTTTTACAATTTTTACATGTTCATATGTATGTAGAATTGTAGCATCAGAACATACATAATAATTATTGATGCATCATATAACGAGTTTATTAATTATTTAAAATACTTTAAAATCATATGTGATGATTAATATATATACTTTTTAAAAAAAATTCATTTATAGTGATGATTTTATACCAAATATATAATAGTATATAACTATATAAATATTTGATAATCATTTTAAGGTTTTAAATCATCACTGAAGTTTTTTTTATAGGAGTTTACAAAATGTTTATGATAGTTAATAGGTTTTAAATATCACAGAAGTTTTAAAAATCTTTATAAAATTATTTATACGAGTTTACAAAATATTTACAAAATTTTTATAAAATTATTCAAAGTTAAGATTTTAAACTATTGATCATTGATAACAAATTATTTTCTTGAGTTATAAAACCATTTATTAGGATTATGAAACTATTTATAAAGATTCTAAAACTTCTGAGAAATAATTCATAAAATTTAAAATTTGTAAATATTTTATGTATTATTTATAATTGTGTGGTTTCCTTTCTAAGAGGTTTTAAATGTTATCAAATCAGAATCAATCACAAAATATTATTTTCTTACAAGTTCATTATTTTCATAAACTTTTTCAAAATCTCAAAAACAAAAAAAGAATTGTTTTGATTTTATTTAAAAGAAAGTAACCAGAAAAATTACATCAATCATAAAAAATCCAAAGAATATTATGAATAAAAATATATTCTTGAATTAATGAAAATTTTTATATTCTTAACTTTTATTAAATCAACAGAATTTACATATATATTATTTTGCAGATTTGTGATGATTATCTTGAGGGACTTTTGGGCCCAACACGCAGATCTGCGCGTGACCACTGGTGGCTTAATATGAAGTGATCACCAGCCTTCCTGGATGCCTTAGGCGGGTTCTCTGGCGGACAATGCCCAGATTTCCGAGACGGTCTTTAGATGCTAGTCGGATTCCTCTCGAGGCATTCGGATACCAGGGTCATCAAAAAAATAATTTTTGTGCGTTTATACTTTAGTTGCAAGTGTGAATCTATTTGTCACATTAGTTTATGATTTTAATAATTTTTATAGACGAAAATTTGATATACAAACCAATTAAATTATATATATATATGTGTTGTAACAATAATGTTATAAAACAATTTAATGAAATATTGATTTGTAAAAGATGTAAAAAAATAAACTAAATACTACATATATCTTATTTAAAATTTTAAAAAGTATTAATAAATAAAATATGTATAAAATTAGCTACCAAAAATTCACTTCCAGCTTTAAAATATTAAAATATATTATCGTAGATAGAAACACAAAATATCATATTATATCAAAATTTGTACCCACAAATTCACGGACAACCACCTAGTTACCCCATAATTCAAAGGCTTATATGAATTTTATTTTCAAAATTTAAGCCTTACTGCCGCTTTACCCCACTCTCTCTTTTTGGCAGGGCCCGACGTCTTTCTCCGTTTCTTCCTTTCAAAGGAACGTTGCCTTTGTATATCTTCTTCTCAGAGTATTCCTCAACTTCCTCTCTTTTTCTCTCTAGATGTTCTCTATTTTTTTCTTGTTTCTTTAAAACGTCTCTAAACGCTTCTGTGGCACTGAACTGAGTACATGGAAGGTATGGATAGGAGGAGTGAAGGTGCAGGTGCAGGTTCCCTTGCAGATTCCATCAAAGCAAAGCTGGAATCTCTGCCTTCTCTTTCAAGCAAGTGTTGTATCTACAAGGTGCCCAATAAGCTCCGAAGGCTCAACCCTGATGCATATTCACCTCGGTTTATGTCTATTGGTCCGTTTCATCACGGTAAAGAAGAGCTCCAAGCCATGGAAGAGTATAAATACAGGTACTTGCATAGCTTTCTCACTAGAACAAGCTTTAGTTTAGAGCAACTTGTTGGAGTTGCAAGGACGTGGGAAGAGAATGCTCGGAGTTGTTACGCAGAAGATGTGGAACTTAACAGCGACGAGTTTGTTAAAATGTTAGTTGTGGATGGGAGCTTCTTGGTTGAATTTATTTTGAGATATGGTTATCATGGGCTCAGAGGCGAGAACGATCGCATATATGGGAAGCCATGGATGATCACCGACGTGTTTCATGACATTGTTTTGATAGAAAACCAGTTACCCTTTTTTGTGGTGAAGAGTTTGTTTGATCTCTTGTCTTCTGACTACCAACAAGGAACAGATTCAGTCAGACAGATTATTCATTTCTGCTTCAGTCGTTACTTGAGAATGTTTGATGCAAACTTAAAACCAGAGCCAGATCATTTCGTCGATGTTTTGAGGTCTTTTTATCTGCCAGAGGTTCCAATGGAAGTGGAAGAAACCACAACATTGAAGATCTCCAATGCACCGGAAGCAACTGAGCTTCTCAATGCCGGTGTTACGTTCAAGCCAGTAGAGACCAGTAGTTGTTTTCTTGATCTTAAATTTGCTGATGGAGTGCTGGAGATTCCTACCATCGCCGTCTCTGACAGAACGGAAACCATCTACAGAAACATCATTGTGTTTGAACAATGCCATTGCTCAGATAAGATCTTCATCGAGTACACCAGACTGCTCAGTTGTTTCATTGGATCCCCTGCAGGTGCAGACATACTCATCCGCAGTGGGATCTTTGTGAACCATCTTGGAAACTCAGAAGATGTTTCAAAGTTGTTTAGTAGCATGTGCCAAGAGGTTAACTTTGGTGCAAAATTTCACTTTCAGAGCCTCTCTAAGAACCTACACGCTTACTGCAACACACCATGGAACAGGTGGAAGGCGGTTCTGAGACGTGACTATTTCCAAAATCCTTGGTCAGTTGCTTCTGTTTTGGCTGCTGTGCTTCTCCTCATCCTCACTTTCATTCAAGCTATATGCTCTATCTTGGCCCTGTGAGTGTTACCACAGGTACTTACATCTTCTGGGATATCATTTTGGTTCCCTAACTCAATAAATAAATAATATTCTTATGGAATATAATAAATATTTGTATTATCACAACAGACAGCAGTCATGTCCTGACAAGACTTTGTACTGAGTCTTGCCATGGCTTGAGCTGAACTACTTTCTTTGTTAAGTCCCTGATGCAGCCTACATTCTTTTCCATATCGGCTTTGGTTTTCTTTGTTTCCTTATCTACTCAGTTTTACTTAAAGCTTTATGTTTCCTTTTTATTTATGGATAAGGAAGAGTTATAATTCCTTTTTCTAATCAGCATTGGTGTTTTGCTTTCATATATATAGTCGATGCCTAGGTGTTGTAAGGTCACGACATTGATAAATAATATATTCTGAGTTTTTTATAAACTCAACCCCCCTTGTTATCGGATAGTACCTCGACTCTCAACTATCTCAAGAATACAACTAATCTAGGTATTCTAAGAATCAATAGATTACTTGTGTTATACGTAGTCACGACTACACCAGTCCCCTATCTCAATGTATCAAAATTATGTCTTATTTTACAATTTTTGCATGTTCATATATGTATGTAGAATTGTAGCATCAGAACATACATCATTCAGATCCTGACATGACTTTCAGACTTTGTACTGAATCTTGCAATATCTTGAACTATTTGCTTTGTTAAGGGGACTAGAAATACATTTAAAAAATATATATATATATTTAAGGCAAGGAGACTATCTCAATGTGTCAAAATCATGTTTAGTTTTACAATTTTCACATGAGATGGCATTTGCCTAGCAGCACAACTTATATAAACCATTCCACTACTGAAGAAGAGACCAAAAGTGATTTCACCTGATGCAAGTGTTGAAGCCAGTGAGATGTGCTGACTTGGTTATGCCTCTTTTGGCACATCAGGAGAACTCAACGCCAGGTTTCATCTTGAAAGAGTATTGTAACACTTCCCGGAGATGTTAGTGTTGCCACTCTTTTAAACTGTAAACAGAATGAAACCAAACTCATTGTCAGTTTTTGCTACTTTATTAAACACTAACAGGAGATATGGGCAACCAGAACATACCTTTTCTTGGTTATACTTGTTCCTTACAGCGACAAGGGTGCTTCCACTGGTGTTAGAGCTGCAAATCCTCCATTGCAAGTACTGTGTTCTTAAGAGAAGGCGTCTCATATCTAGTATAGTGCTGTAGAGTTGAGTTCTTTAAGCAATAACATTTCACATAAGCAAAACTATCTTCCCTCTGAAGAGTAAAGTACATGTGAGCTCACCCAAGGATGCTTAGATTGGTCTAGTGTCCATCTTGCTTAAAAAAACAGCCGAGGCAGCAATTAAGGACGGCAAGAACCTAAGAAAACTATATTCAACAAGAGTCAACTCTGCAAGATAGTTTGCTAAGGACTTCATCTCAATGTGGTGAGCCTGATCAGACGCTCGAGCTGCTTGAATGAACATACTGAAACGCAGCAGAAGAAGAAGAAGAAGAAGAAGAAGAAGAAGAAGAAATTGACTTAATATTACATATTGTTTAGATTGAAGTAAATATAACGTATTAGTGTTTGATCTGAGAAACGTTTTGGTGGTGGGAACTGATAACCGAAAGCGCAGGAAGTTTAAACCTGAGTCTCCAGGGCCACTACTTGGAGTCTTGTGTATGTATTGTCTGGAATGAAGCAAAACTCCTCCAACCTTGGTGCACAAATCTCTTTCATACTTTCTTCAGAGACTCAACAAGAAGAGTGTCTTAGTTAATTCACTTGTGCTGACATTTTTAATACTCATATTGCAAAAGTGAATGTTAGAAGTGTGGGAACTCAGGAGGATAATACTCTCATTATCGCTGTTTCTTAAGGGGTCTTTTAGAGTAGTTAGTAATTAAAGAAAAAAGAAAATAGATATATTAAATTAAGAGGAGGAAGAAAGTTTCTTATTGGACACGTGTTGTTGATAGGAGAAGGAAACATCTCCTCTCTCTCTCTCTATATATATCAAATCCCTGAAACAAGCACTTGATCTCATTCTCTTCTCTTCTCTTCTCCAATCCTCGATTTATTTTCAGGGATTGTATCTTTCTTACAGATTCTTCCTCTGTCGGCACACGATTCATGGCTGCGTTATTTCATTACTGACCAAGGAGTGTTGCTGGATTTGGTTCTAACCAAAGCGCTCAGCCGAGAAGACACCAATGGCCATCGCTAAGTCGAAAAAATGTTATCTTCCTTTCTCGGCCACACACAAGTATGTCCGTCCGATCAACACAATCTCTTTTCTCCATCTATTTCGCATCGACTTAGGTTCTTCTCTGTTTTCATACTCTGTTAACCTAAGCACAAAAAAAAAAAAGATTAAAACTTTCGAGTTCCCAGATTGCTAGCCTACATTGATTCTATTAATGATTATGATTGTTTACAGGAAGAAGGGCATGTTTCGATGCAAAATTATCAACAACCTTCTTCGGACTAACCAATCTTCTCTAGTATAATGATATGTGGACACTCGCTCTGTTTTGCAAGGAATGTCTTGTGATAATAAAAACGAAGATGAAGTGATTGATGGCAAGAGAAAACATCTGAAACCTCAAACGAAGATGAAGCTCTGAGGTTGCTTCCTGAAGCGTTTGGGAGAGGATACAAGGGTTGTTTGTTCTTCATCTCTCCAACAATCAGCTCCAGGTTACTTCTTGTTCCTTTTGAAATTACCAATCTGCTGCATTCTTGTCTTGGGTCTGTTCCTGGATGTTCCAAGTATGCAACTTTGGTTTCATTTTCTTTAGGGTTTAGGGATTATGGAAATTAGTTCGACGCTAAACCCCAACTCACCTCACCTCTCTTCGTCCCTGCAGCTGTTAAGTGACGACCTCCACTTGGTACCATGACTACTGGATCAGCCAGCACCAAGGAGCTGATGGTTTCATTTGATGTAGCTGATCTTCTTCCACAATCATTTGATGTCGATGACATGGAAGATGTCTTCAAAGCTGAGTTTGATCATCAAGGATACCGTTGGACAACAAATGTATCAAGCACCTTCCGACTTTGGTAAGCTTGTTTACAAGAAAACAATGTTTAATTATTTTTTTTAAGAAACTAGTATTGGAGCATAAAAATGTTGGTGTTTCTTAACTAAGTTCTTAACTAATACTATTTAATACTAAAAAAAAATCATTAAGAGACCCTAATGGGATTCTAGTGTTAATGACACCAAGAAGCTGTAGCTTCACAATAATCATGGAACCATTGCATATCTAATAATATTAAACCAATCTTATTATTATTATTTAATATAAAATAATCCTAGATTAGTGTATTGCCGCTTTACCCACTCTCTCTCTCTCTCTCTCTTTGGCAGGGCCTACTGATGTCTTTCTCCGTTCCTTCCTTTCAAACGAACGATGACTTCTGAATCTGTATCTCTTCTTCTCAGAGTATTCCTCTCTCTTTCTCGCTCTGTTTTTCTGTTTCTTTAATACCGTCTCTAAACGCTTCTTCTCAGAGTACATGAAAGGTATGGATAGGAGGAGTGAAGATGCAGGTTCCCTTGCAGATTCCATCAAAGCAAAGCTGGAATCTCTGTCTCCGCTTTCAAACAAGTGTTGTATCTACAAGGTACCCAATAAGCTCCGAAGGCTCAACCCTGATGCATATTCACCTCGGGTTATGTCTATTGGTCCGTTTCATCACGGTAAAGAAGAGCTCCAAGCCATGGAAGAGCACAAATACAGGTACTTGCAGAGCTTTCTCACTAGAACAAGCTTTAGTTTAGAGCAACTTGTTGGAGTTGCAAGGACGTGGGAAGCGAAGGCTAGGAGCTGTTACGCAGAAGATGTGGAACTTAACAGCGACGAGTTTGTGAAAATGTTAGTTGTGGATGGGAGCTTCTTGGTTGAATTTTTTCTGAGATTTCGTAATCGTCGGCTCGTAAGCGAGAACGATCGCATATATGGGAAGCCATGGATGGTTTACGACGTGTATCGTGACATGGTTTTGATAGAAAACCAGTTACCCTTTTTTGTGGTGAAGAGCTTGTTTGATATCTTGTCTTCTGACTACCAACAAGGAACAGATTCAGTCATACAGAAAATTCATCACTTCTTCAGGTGTTTCTTGAGAAACATTGATGATGCAAATTTAAAACCAGAGCCAGATCATCTCGTTGATGTTTTGAGGTCTCTTTATCTGCCAGAGGTTCCAATGGAAGTGGAAGAAACCACAACATTTAAGGTCTTCAATGCACCGGAAGCAACCGAGCTTCTCAATGCTGGTGTTAAGTTAAAGCCAGCAGAGACCAGTAGTTGTTTACTTGATCTTAAATTTGCTGATGGAGTGCTGGAGATTCCTACTATCAGCATCAATGATTTTACAGAACCCATCTACAGAAACATCATTGTGTTCGAACAATGCCATTGCTCAGATAAGATCTTCATGGAGTACATCAGACTGCTCAGTTTTTTCATTGGATCCCCTGTAGGTGCAGACATACTAATCCGCAGTGGGATCTTTGTGAACGATCTTGGAATCGCAGAAGATGTTTCAAAGTTGTTCAATAGCATGTGCCAAGAGGTTGTCTATGGTGAAGAACTTCACTTTCAGAGCCTCTCTGAGAACCTACACGCTTACTGCAACACACCACGGAACAGGTGGAAGGCGGGTTCTGAGACGTGACTATTTCCAAAATCCTTGGTCAGTTGCTTCTGTTTTGGCTGCTGTGCTTCTCCTCATTCTCACTTTCATACAAGCTATATGCTCTATCTTGGCCCTGTGAGTGTTACCACAGGTACTTACATCTTCTGGGATATCATTTTGGTTCCCAAACTCAGTGTTATGGAATGTAATAAATATTTGTATTATCAGAACAGACAGCAGTCAAGTCCTGACATGACTTTGTACTGAGTCTTGCCATGGCTTGAGCTGAGCTACTTTCTTTATTAAGGGTACTGGAAATAAAACAATTGTTTCAATGTATCAAATTATGTCTGGTTTTACAACTTTTACATGTTCATATGTATGTAGAATTGTAGCATCAGAACATACATCATTCAGATCCTGACATGACTTTTAGACTTTGTACTGAATCTTGCAATATCTTGAACTATTTGCTTTGTTAAGGGGACTAGAAATACAATTTTTTTTTAAAAATATATATTTTTAAAGGCAAGGAGACTATCTCAATGTGTCAAAACCATGTTTAGTTTTACAATTTTCACATGAGATGGCATTGCCTAGAAGCACAACTTACATAAACCATTCCACTACTGAAGAAGAGACCAAAAGTAATGTCACCTGATGCAAGTGTTGAAGCCAGTGAGATGCGCTGACTTGGTTTTGCCTTTAGCTATGTCTTTTGGTCACATCAGGATAACTCAAAGTCTGGTTTCATCTTGAGAAGAGTGTTGTAACACGTTCAGGAGATGTTAGTGTTGCCACTCTTTTAAACTGTAAACAGAATGAGACAAAACTCATTGTCAGTTTTTGCTAATCTCTTAAACACTTAGGAGATATGGGCAACCAGGACATACCTTTTCTTGGTTATACTTGTTCCTTACAGCAACAAGGGTGGTTCCACTGGTGTTGAGCTGCAAATCCTCCATTGCAAGCACTGTGTTCTTAAGAGCAGGTGTCTCATATCTAGTATAGTGCTGTAGAGTTGAGTTCTGTAAGCAATAACATTCACATAAACTAACTTATCTTCCCACTAAAGAATAAGTAAAAAGCATTTTACAGTTAAGTAATGTGAGCTCACCCAAGGATGCTTAGATTGGTCGAGCGTCCATCTTGCTAAGAAAACAGCTGAGGCAGCAATTAGAGACGGCAAGAACCTTAGAAAACTATACTCCACAAGAGTCAGTTCTGCAAGATAGTTTGCTAAGGACTTCATCTCAATGTGGTGAGCCTGATCAGACGCTTGAGCTGCTTGAATGAACCGCCTGAAACGCAGAAGATGAAAATGACTTTATAATAATACATACTGTTTAGATTGAAAGTAAATATAGCGTTCATTGTATTACCTGAGAAACGTTTTGGTGGTTGGAACTGATAAACGAAAGTGCAGAAAGTTTAAAACTCGAGTCTCCATGGCCACCACTTCGAGTCTTGTGTATGTATTGTCTGTAATGAAGCAGAACTCTTCCAACCTTGGTGCACATATCTCTTCATACTTCCTTCAGAGACTCAACAAGAATAATGTCTTAGTTAATTTACTTGTGCTGACATTTCTACACTCATTTGCAAAAGCGAATGTTAGAAATGGGGAAACTCACGAGGCTATTAGCATGCAAGTGACACCAAGAAGCTGTAGCCTCCGTTTTTCAATGTAATTGTTGGACAGGAACCGATCAACTAGATTCACTGCAAGGTATAGAGTATCTGAAGCCAGCTTGTACTCTTCAGAAACCTACAAGAAATAGCATTACTAACAGTGGCTCTTACTCTTTAACAAATGGTTTTGAAGTAGTAGTGTACCTCCACAAGCCAATCAATGAGAATCCCACGCATGCCTGGACCGATATCTCGCTGTACTTGCACCATATAGCTAGTTGAAGGTCTTTGATCAAGCTGTACCAACAACAATAAAACAGAGCTATAGCTTAGAATCTCAGTATGTTATCATCTGGTGGAAATAATAGAATAAGATATCGTTTTAGTTCAAACCTCTGCAACATGAAAACTGTCATACATATTTGCAGCATATAAGCTACAAAACTTGGGATCTTGGTCATTGGAATCAATATCTACAGGCTTAAGATAGCCTCCGAAATCATATCCGTCTTCTTCTGCAAAATCCCGAGTAAATTTGAGAAACATACAGTTAGGTATATGCTTCATTTAACATTGATTCTCTGATATGTTTTGAAATATGATATATGGTTACTTATTATTTTTCAGCATTTGTGAATTATTTAGTTTAGTCATCATACTTTGATCTCCATCTTTAGAGTTTGTAGCAGATTCAACCATCCTAATCTTTGACAAATCTTCTGCTAGTTTAGATTTTTCGGCATCCACATCTTGGTCTCTCTTGCTAGCCTGTCACGTTATATATTAAGAATCAAGAACGCAATTCAAAACACCAACACGCCTCTAGATTCTTGGATGATTATCACGTTATACGCATCATCATCACATCACTATATCAATAAAGAAGGTACTTCTAAGGAATCGTTACCTTAACATTGTTCCCATCCAAACAGGCCAAAGAGTTAGTAACATCCTTGAGCACCGAACGTCTCTTGTGTTGACAACAATCTTTTATATCATCTGATGCCATTCGCTTTTTATGCATTGGCGCCTGTTTAAAAGTGGGTTTCGATGGAGATATCGACGCTCCTAATGCCGCCTTGGCTCGTGATCTAGTGACTCTCACATTCTCTTGTCCAGTTTTCGCAGTAGAGATTGTTTCTTTGTTAGCCTTAGACTGCATTGAAGAACCTCTACGCATGATTTTATTAGCCTGCAGAACGTAAACATAATTTAAAAAAAAAAGGTTAAATTGAGATATTAGATTATCACAAATGTTTCTCATCCTTGGACACAAATCATATGTAACCAAAAAACTATTGATCATTATTGTCTTAACCATCCCGCGCAAATAACAAGAAGAAAAGAGAAAACAAGAGAGCGAACACTGTCTGAAAACATAGATCAATCATGAAACAGAACAATCTAACAGATCAACAAATTTCAGATAATATGGAGAAGTGATGATACCTTCAGATCATGAATATGGAAACTGCGAATCTCCAGTGGAGAAGGCTTGTTGAAATAGGAGGAGGAGGAGGAGGAGGAGGAGGAGGAGCGGGATTCTATGATCTTGTTCGAATTTTCTATATCAGAAATAAGAAAAATAAATAAAAGAAAACTAACGATTTGAACAGTTGTCAGATTATTTGAGAGTGTCAGAGTGACATCTGACACTTTGACGTCCGGTCCGTTTCAGTAAATTTCCTTTTTCTAATTTCAAATTAATAAAATAATAAGCCGTTACGCGCCTATTCTTCCGCGTCTGTTTCCTTACCGCTCTAAAACCCTAAAAGCCCACTGGAACCCTTAACGAACCCGACAATTTTATACTCTCCAACGAAACCTGTTATCTATGTTTTGTTTTGTTCAAAGCCCAATCTATGTCCTCCAATTTACAAAAGTGTGTGTGTTTAGATAATCATTGGTAATTAGTTTATTACGCGCGAAATTATTATTTTTATAAAATCAGTGAAAGTACAAATATTTGTTTTATTTTCTTTTTGTTTTTACAGAAATAACACGTTTATTTTATTTGAACTGAAATTGTAGAGTTTAATAGAATTCAATTTATAAATTGAGTTTAACTTTACTATATATGTTTGGAATTTTTTTTTGTAATTAATTATAGCACAAACTATTATATAGCATATAAAAATTGAAGATAAATATGTAACCAGCTAAATAAAATAGAAAAATATAACAAACTCTATAAAATTCTAGGACATGAGAATAAATAAAATATTCTAAAGGCAAAATACTACAAAGAAATATATTTTGTGATAGTTTCAGTGAGAAGGGAAGAATTTGTTGAGGCAGCAAGGTAGACCATAAAACTCATCGTTTCGGACATCAAGATTGTATAGTCGAAACTTCTCCCACCATTTTAGCCCACAATCTTTCCTGGCTTCATCGCTCTCACGAGACAATGTGCAATCAAGCACTATTGCTATCATTCCCGCAACCGTTGTATGTGACATGAATATCACTCTTATCACATCTTCCAACTGTTTCGTATATAATCCAAGAAAAGCACAATTTGATAAGTATGTTTTAATTCTTTTCACAAAGTATATAAGGGAATGTACTGACCCAGTTCGAGTGATGATCAGACCGCCAGCCTCCATTATAGTATTCTCTGAAGTATTGAGGGATTGAAATAGCCATGAAAAATGAAAATCCCAAAATGAATTTGGTGTTGAAGCTGTTGAGGTTGCAAAACTGTAGAAAGCTAATGCCCGCAGAAGCTACATTGCATTGAATTTGATTTGATTTTTAGTGAAAAAACAAAGCATATTATTATATGAAAATGTAATTTTAATTTGATAGTAAAAGTGTGATGTGATGAAGAGACTTACACACAAAACACAAGACCATGCAGTAAACGGACGCCATGATTGGTAATGGTATGGACGCGAAAAAAGCTCCAAATTTTCCTGCATTTTGATAAATAGAAATAAGAAAGTAAACTGGAAAATATCCAGCAAATTCATTTATACATAAGAAGATATAGTTTATAACAGAAAGTATATATATATATATATACCGAAAATGGAGAAGAAAATCATGAAGGCAGCCGAAATTTGTATCACTCTTCGACTCCCAATTTTAGTCATGGCCAAAATTCCAATATTTTCTCTGAACATTAACGTTAACCATATAATAATTAGCGTTTACCATAATTAATACTTTAAAAAATAATAAATGCTCAAGAAATAAATAAAAAGTTAATTTAGAAATGAGGTTCGTTACGATGAGGTTGTGATCCCTGAGACGCCTCCAAGCATGCCATTGAGTAATACTCCAACTCCCTACACGATATGCAATCATATATTTAAAAGATGTTAATAAAACATAATTAACAAACGGTTAAAGACAATGCAACTAAGTAAGTTCCTCTTAGACTAACCAGCCAGCCAGTACCACGGCTGATAACTGATGGTGGGATCGGTGTCGCACTTCCATATCTTGCAGATGCGTAGAACAAACCGGTCGACTGCAATAATATGTAACAAACTTGCACTCTTAATTGTAATAGTAAATTAAACTTTATGTGTCCATGATTTCAGTATTTAGTACTAAAATTTCAAATGATCAATTTCATATACAAAACGAAAGAGTAACCTCAAATAGAGTGACGAAAGAGGCAGCCATCATCGCAAAAGAATCAGTGAAGTAGAAGGTTGGGCTTCCCCATTGGAAAGGATATGGTAAGTATATCCTATTGTAATTCACATAGAGAGAATATAGAAACAATAAAGTTGTAACTAAATAGTGAAATCGCCAAATATAAAACATTCAAGTAGAAGAACTGACCAAGGAGTGTTGGTGATAAGACCATTACGGTCTGTACGGCAACTGATTTGAGTAGTTTGAGATTTATGGTTGTATACACCACTCGATGTGAGTAATAGAGCTAACAACCAAACCAATGGAATGCATATCATCATCCCATAACGGTCACATCTTGATCCATCCCAAAACACCCCTTTCTTCATCTTCAGAAAGCGCGGTAAGTACTACATTACACAAAGAAAAACATGGACGTTCATTAAGTTTTGTACGTGAACTTGTATACCAAATTATTTATAGTTTTTTTTATATAATCACGTGTAATAAAAGAAGCAATTGTTTAGACCTTTACCTGGGTGACTAAAACAAGTAAAATCAACCCGGGAAGTCCCACTTCAACGCATCTCGCCAACTAGAAAAAAAAATACATGATAAACATCAATAATATAAAGTTTTCAATAACCAACAAAAATGAGAGTATGGAAAACATACCAAAGGGAAGCCGATTTGGTAGAGTCCTAGTCCAGCAAACGTTGCCAAAGGAGCAATTGAGAGTGGGCTTAGAAATCTAATAAACACACAACCAAAAATATAGTTCTGTTTAGTTTATGAGTCCCACTTCAGATTAAGTGAAGTAATATTAGTTATTTTACCTTACGACATTTCTCCATAGGCCTAAGAAACATACAAGAACTTGGAAACAGCCGGCGATAATCAGAGCCCCTTGTATGCTTCTCATTGTTCCCACAAACCTCTATTAAATTATGTGGTCCAACCGTTTTTATCAGTGAAATTTAGTTTGTAAGAATAAACTAAAAGGCTTACTTCAAAAGGATTACCGGTTTCGTAAGAATAAATGATGAAACTAATGTTAAGACTTACTTCAAAAGGATCAGTGTAGTAAGTGAAGCGGGTTGAGGAAATGATGGAAGTGATAGGTATGATATAGGCATAAGAAGGAGCCGCTATCACAGGCAATCGAGTTCCAAAGAAAGACTGGAGCAATGTTGTTAGTCCAGATACAAATAGCATTGTTTGTATAACTCTAGCCTTCTCTGCCTGAGAAATCATAATTCAAGACATAAATTTCTGAATAGTTAAAAAATATACACCGAAAATTGAATAATTTGAAACATTTTTAATGTTAAATAATCCTTTTTATGATTCTTTAAGATTTCATTAAAACAAAAATATTAGTTTGATCGGTATATAAACGATCTTGAGGTATATTTGTTAACTACCACTCAAATAGCTCCAAAAATTCTTTCTAAAAAAAATGTCCAGAAATGAATAATTTGTTTTGTTTAACATGATTGTAAAATCAAAATCTAGAAGCCTACATTATGTAGACGTTGAGATTTGTTAATAATTATGAAAATATGTATATAAGTCTTTAAACTTTCTAACCTTTATACCTTAAGAAACAATAAATTTATTTGAAAATTATAGGTAAAACACAGTCATAAAATGAAGTTAGATCAAAACTTACATCACCACCTCCCATGTGTGGAACTAAAAGGCTTGGAATAAGAACCGTGATGCCAAGACTCAACAAATAATGCTGAAAACCCAACACTAACGCTTCAACTGTAACACCAGAACAATATTAGTTACACACATAAGTTGTTTAAACATAAGCAAACTAAATTAGCAAAACGATTTAATTTTTTGTTAAAACATACACCAAGGAGGAGGACTGTTGACACAATACTGAATTCCAGGGAGTTGTTCTTTCACCGGGTGGGGCTGTAACTCCACCGTCCTATTGCCCCCTCCTCTGTTGTTATTGTTTCCCCCACCGCCGTTGGCACCTCCATTGTTGTTATTGTTTCCCCCACCGCCGTTGGCACCTCCATTGTTGTTATTGTTTCCACCACCGCCGTTGCCCCCTCCATTTGCCATGGACGTGGTTGAATTTTTGTCTTCTATATTCAAGGTAGACCAAAATAAAGTGTATCGATCATTTTGTATCGTTTAGTGTACATATTGTATCTACATTAATATATCATGTTTACGATCAATTACATAAACTTACTTTTAAAAAGGAGTCCACGTGAGAGGGAGATCAACGAAGCTTTCTTTGTTTGAACGAGATCGATAAGCCGAGAAGGTATAGACTATAGAGTGAATGAGAAGTCAAAAAGGTTTGGGTTAAAACTCTTTAACGTTTCCACAACTTATAAACGAAAAAATTAAAAATTTATGATTTACATTTTTATCAATTAATGTAATAATAAAAGGCTCGATAACGTCCGTTTTGGTACATGGAATTCGAAATACAAATCCATTGAGATTTAATTGACCGTATTAACAGATCCGGAGATTTTGAAACACCCTTTCATCTGATTTGAAAACAAATAAAGTTACTTATTGACATATACTAACTCCATTCGCACTTGTTTAATACAAATGTATATATGCATATGCGTATTTCGACTATATTATAATTGTCTTATAGCTAGTGGAAATATTTTTTTAGCCTTTACAACTCTTACTCAAGTCCGAGCTATCCCATTCAAACTATCCAGCACCTGTTGCATGGATGGTCGATTCTTCGGGTCTTCCTCAAGGCATTGTTTAATAATCTCGCACATACGCATCCCCTCTTGAAGAGGATAGCTATTCTCTAGATCTGGATCGATCATCTCAGCAATGCTTTCACTGTCATTTCGTATTTTTAGAATTATGTGCCGCATTTTTAAACCAGTTAACATCTGGAGCAGTATAGCACCAAAGCTGTACACATCGCCCGACATGTCCAACTTCCCTGTATTTTAGTAATTGCAAACTCGTAACATCAGTGTCTTTAAAATTCAGTGGTTATTTGAAAACTTTGGGGGAGGAGCAAGGGGAAATTTGTTGCCTGATAATATGTATTCGGGAGGTGCGTAATCTAACGAGGGGACGTGTGTCCCTTCTTCAATATAAGGTAGGTTTTTGAGTCCGTAATAGGAAACTCTTGCGTTGAACTCCTGCATACCCTCAAAGATGTCATTTATAAAGGAAGGAAGCAAGTTTTCAAGAAGAAAAGGTGTACACAATTTGTGTTTGTGTAAACTCTTGTAATTGACAGTAGAAGTTATGAGAGAAGGCTTCCACCTGAAACGGCTGGAACTCAGTAATAAAATATGCAATTCTAATAAATAGATTATTTTAATTTTTTTGTCATAAAAATAGATTTTAGGTAAAAAATGACCAAACTGTTTTATTTAATAGGTAAAAAAACTCATATACCCTAGACATACAAATA
>NW_026617148.1:0-18987 GCF_000801105.2 Raphanus sativus | reverse complement strand
GTTCTATAAATAAATACAAATACAATAATATAAATATATAATAAGAAGTGAGAAATACATATAACAGTTTTAAGCAATTGATTAATTATAACATGTAAACTATAAAACTATTATATTTAAAATAATTATATAAATATTTAGATTTATGATTAATGTTTAAAATATATACCACTAAAAATTTAAAATAAATATATTTTATATAAAACTGAAAACAAATATCTGCGCGATCAAAATACTTATAGAGTGGTTAAGCATGTATGTGCATACAAAATGTCTAGTAAAAATAAAAATCAAACATTGAATAAAGATTAGAAATTAAAAAGCAAACATTGAATAAAGATTAATTACAATAATGCATAGACTACAATGTCATCAGTCGTTGCATAGCATGCGGAAATTATGGCCTGAGATCATGAAGAGTTTGGACATGCTAATTTGTTGTTTTTTTTTGAGAAAAAAATGTCCATGTTAATTTGTTTCTTTCTTTCTCTTTTTTATTTCTTTTCAAAAGTGAAACTTATACTAGTAAGAATTTGGACAAATGTCAAACAATGACGGGAGATAATCCCCCATATGTGAATCTACGAACATGTTCTATCGTTATAAAAACAACCGACCAGATTGTGATTTGTTATAGATATTTGTGATCTAAATCTTATCGAGACCAACTCACAAATCTCAAAAATTTAATAGTTTTTTACTTGAGTAAGACCATACGTATGGTCGATAAAAGAGACGACAAGTTCTGGATGGGTCGTATGCAATTAAGAACATCATTGATTGCAAATTTCTCTAAACATACGAATATAAAAAAAAAAAAACATACGAATATCAACCAAAATTCTCAAAATCATTTTAACGTGTCTTTATTATTCTTTTTTACCTGGAGAATACCTTATGTTATATGGGTCGACGACCAAAGTAATGCTCCTCACATGTAATGATTTTTCTGTGGTTACATGCGGTTTCTCCGCGTTTCATACAATAGGGAACAAAATCGATATTAGATGTGTTGTTAGATTTGTTTTCATAGAAAATTGACAAGTGACATTATCTTTTATTTTGTATGATTTTGATTATTTCTTTCGTCGAAGTACCAACAACGCACATGGGATTTCGAACAATTTCTTCTTGAGAATATTCTGAAAAAGTAATATTTATTGTTTATCGTATTAGTTATATCATGTTTGAAATTCTACATAGTTAGTGTCATAATCTTCGACCGGTATATGATTAACCGATGTTGTCAAAAAATGATTAACCGATAACAATAGACTAGGATATTTGATAGTTTCTCGATTGGTATTTTTTTTGAATTTTATTAAATTGCTATTATTAAGAAGTTGACAAAATGAAATAACTACTAATCAGAAATTATATTCTTGCGCAATGACTATACCATTATATATAGGTTTCCCCAACCGAAAGAAACAGAATGATTGAATGTTATGTAGTGTATGTAAGTTTCTAACAATTGTTACCTAAGATCGACCTAACATACCACAATATAGCATGTCATTAAAAAAATGCAATTAACGAAAATCATGTTAGGTGGGATTTTATGGCCTAAAGCCACTATACCTTATAACCGGATTTTTTAAGATAATTAAAATCAGTCATGTGTTTTGTTTTTCAAATTCTAAGACTGTTTATGTTTCGTTTTACTATCCTTACTATCCATGGCTTTCAAAAACAATCATTTTTAGTACATGTTTGGTTCCATTGGACATTAAGTTGATCAATCACTAAATCTGAGTATTTGAATAAATTCATCCGCTTCCTCTGCTTTCGTTAACCGGCATTACAATTTCATTATTTAGGACTATTTAAAGATGCAAGTTACCAATTTTATAAGGTTATAAATTTATAATGGTATATGTTCTAACCTGCGTTAGTTAATGATCACTGGAGGCAAATGAGAATGTATCAAAATGAGAAAGTATTACACGTATTCATGTATTATTTATACGTGAAAATATATACCAACTTAACTTAATAAATGTGGAAAAGGTTCGAAATGAAGTAAATCAAAGTGAGTAAATTCATAGCCAACATTTATATAATGCAAAAGATATCAAACTTAAGAAACTATGAGATGTACTTATCTCTTACAATACACGCGCAGCTTGCCAGCTTTCGCTGACATTACAAGAGGAATATATATATAAATAGCCATTGCAAATACAAATCTGGATCCAGTGCACTTAACTAGTAACACTCATCCAAAAGAAAAAAATTGCAACAGGCTCTCAAAGAACCACACACATATGATTAATAAAATAAAATATAGTTATATGAAATGAGAAAGAATATAGTGATGTAAATATTTTGGAAAATGTTACATTTTCCAAAATATTAAAAAGCGAATTATTTATATAAATATGAAGATTTGTGTGCCTTAAACATGGGACGATGAATTAATTTCATCGTTCATCGGGTACACGGTCGGTCCATGACACCCGGAAAACCCAGTTAGAGACAGTCCTCTTCCTCAATTTCTTGATCCTCTCATGGCTGCTCTTTGACATCACTCTCCTACTATCAGTTGACTCCACGTATTCTTTGAGCCTTTTCATCGCCAAATCGAGTGTCTCTTCACTCATGTTAGCGAAACACACCCTAAACCAACCCGGTTCAGTACAATGACACGATGAACCGGGTGAAATGTTAAGTTTCACTTCGTATACAATCTTTTTCCATAGCTCAAGCTCTGCTTCGAATGTGTTTGTGTCCAAGAGATGTCTCATGTCGACCCAGCAAAACAAACCAGCGTTGCTTTTAAGACAAGTAACCCCTGCAGCTTCAAGACCAGACACGAGTTGCTTTTGACGAATCTTGAGTCTTTTCTGGTTCTCGTTGAGGTATGTTCCTGTGAACTTCTTGTCGGAAAGCAATGCAGAGAGAAGGTATTGTGTTTGGGAAGAAACGAGGCCGAAACTCGACATCTTTGTCGCAGCCGAAACAACTATTTCGTCGTTGGAGTATATTGCTCCAACGCGAAAACCAGGTAAACCGAGATCTTTGGAAAGACTGTAAACGACATGAACTCGTTTGGAGACTTCACTGTTCTCGAGTTTCTTGTCTTTTAAGACATCCATGACACTAACGAATTGTTCAAACCCAAAAACTGTACCTGAATAGATCTCGTCGCTTATGAGATGAATGTCTTTGGAAGTTATGAAGTCAACGAGAAGGTTAAGTTCTCTTCTGGTCAACATTGTGCCAAGTGGGTTAGATGGGTTGGTAACAAGAACTCCTTTGACTTTAAGATCAAGCTTCTGAGCTTGTTGATAAGCTTGTTGAAGAGCTGATTCTGTTATTTGGAACCCATTAGAGCTCGAGCAATGAATCGGTACGATCTCTGCTCCCGTTCTCCATTTCAAATCCCTATCAAATCTGTACACATAAAGCGAATCAAATGTCAGCTCATGTTTCTTGGGAGTCAAGTAAAGATTTAACCAACATAATTAGGGTTTGGAAATTACCCTGGATAGTAAGGAGTGGGTAAAAGAAAAGCATCGCCGGTTTCCGCTAGACAAAACATGAGAGTTTCGTTGGCAGAGGTTGAACCAGCAGCTAGGACAATCTTGCTTGGATCAAATGTTACTCTATTACCTCTTATTTCCTCCATAAACTCTGCCAAAGCCTGTGGACAGGTAAACCATATTAGATTAATTGTGTCTTAAGTTTTATATATATATTGGAAATATGAGGGGGTACCATTTTAGTTACTTAATTACCTTCTTGAATTCGGGTAGGCCATGATAGTCTTGGAAGAGAGCAAGTTCTTTGAAAATGGATTGGCCGTCCTTCTTGAGAGCGGCTGCGTCCGGATTCTTAGCTAACCATGTCTCTATGAGATCAAAACATAGCTGCATACAAAGAAAATCATATATTAAGTACCAAAAAATATTGAGTAATGATTTGTCGATTGGTTAAAAACTTGAAGTTATATATTTACCTGATTTTCGGCAAGACCCATTTGAATAATCCCATTAGGGTTCTTGATTTCGTCGTAAGGGTTCTTCTCGTATTCTTCCCATCCCAAGAAGTAGGAAGAGTCTTGTCCATGAGCATTGCTTGTCACTTTTGTCGACAACTGTTTCATTTTTTGTATATACAAAAGATTTTTTTTTTGTTTCTAATGAGAGATGACCAATGAAGAATAAGAGATTGGTTGTTGGAGAAAGAGATGTTGAATTAGGGTTTGGTTAGTTGGTGAAGAGTGAGATGTGGAATGTAGATGCTTGAGGTCTGTGGGATGTATATATACATTTTTTCCTTAGAAATTTTGTCTCCACATTTGAGAGACAACTTCCGTTTTTTACTTGACGTATCTAATAATCTATCAGTTATTATTATTGTCATTACGAGCTTAAACATTCAAGATTTTGGCACTAAAAATATTCAAAATACTGCTTCATTTGTTGTTTTAGTTTTATGATTTTTTTATATAAACTAAGATTTGGCTAATCTTACACAAATCTAAACATATCTTTTAAGTATATTTAAGCTAAATACCTCACTATCTTTTTCCATTTGAAAAAAGTTTGTGTGGACAGAAGAAACAAACCAAACCAGTCAAACCCAGATCACCCCAAACCATTCGGTCAAAAGTTCTATCAATCAAACAGTTTGGTCTGGATTGGTTTCAAATTGAACCGAATGGAAAAACCAATACGCTTATTTTATTAAATTACCTAAATATATTAGTAATATTAACTTTAAGGATAATTAACCATCTAACTTAAATAACTAAATATAATTTTATACATTTTACTTCTATAGAAAATACAACTAACAACAAAAGAAAAGAATATGATTTGTTTTCATTGTCATCGAAAACAAAATTGACCTATTTTACCGAAAAAATGACTTACGATTAATATACTAGGTTTGTATATAATAATTTAATTATTGAATTTATACTTTAATGTAATATTTGATTGTATGTTTGAAAAGTTAATAATTTGATGATCAAATGATGAATTGTTTTATGTCTCATAAATTGATTTTTCTTTAATCAAACTATAACAAAACTAAAAACAGCTTGATTGAGCTAAACTGGACACAAATCAAACCAAGCTCAAATTAAATAGAACACAAACTGAACCAAGCCCTATCCTAACCGAACTAATTTCATTGACTATAGACTATAACCAAATCTAACTGAATCCAAACTAACCCCAAAACTAAACAAGATTCTCACCCCTAGGAATGGCCTAACTAAAATAGAAGAAGTAGACGAGTGATTAAAATTAGAGCAAGTTGAATAAATATTACACAACGGTAGAAATAAATAGTAACCCAATTAAAAATGATTTTGTTTAGTATGTTGACAAAAAAAAATGATTTTGTTTATAAAACGCGTTTACTGTCACCGCCCATACCTGACAATGCATTACCGACCAAAACTATACAAAACCTGATTTAAGATCGACTGTCATGATGATGTGTTGGGGCTTTCACCTCTATTTCGCGAGTTATCTGAAAACAAAGTCGTTTTAATTTTTTTAATTATCACAGTTCTACAGAATATATTAGTAAAAAATACAGGGTATAGTTAAATATGTAAAAATGAAAAGATTATGACAAATATGCTAACTAAGTCTAAGAATCTGAATCTGCCTGTAATCACAAATATGCAAATGTAATTATTCGTATCTAATTTTGAATATACATATCTATAAAATACGTATAAATTAGTTGCTGGAAACAGATATCAACAAGATCAAGCTGGATATTTAGTAATATTAGCTCTCCTAAATAATAGACAAGCCGAAGAAAACGTAAACCATAATTACCGACAGAAAATGAATTTGCTCAACACAAGAACATGTAATGTATAATGATAGATCATTTATCAAACTAAATATATATATTCTATACAACTACAAGCAAGATGAAAGATCTTGTCACCACTATGTATAGCCGATAATATTCAAGGGTGGTTGTTCGTTTGTAAGTTTGATTCGTCAAATAACTAATTGATCTCAAATATTCTCTATTTGTTGTATGCCGCACATAAAAGAACAAAACAATTTGAAGAGTGGAAAGAGTTGTTACTATTATAAAAATCTCACACCCATCTCTAGCTCTCTAGAGTTATACACTCACAAACAAACTTCTGATTTATTAACCAAAAGATGTATATACAGTATATAGTTCGAGAATAATCATCCGACTATTTGTTTTCGAGATTGTATGAAAAGGGAAATATAGCTTAGAAATATTCATCAGATTTATATTATTTTGGATTGTTTTAAACAGATAAATGTTATTAATAATTATTAAAATAATTATTAAAACGATGTTCAACAAACATTTTAATTAATTTACGCCAGACATGATTGATTCTAAATTTATGATATGCAACAAACAATATTTGGTTCTCGCTGTTCCCGTGATTGATCATCTCAACTAGTTTCTCTCCTCGTTACTTCCTAACTAGGGTTTCCTGGCCCCGTCGGTTTGGTTTCATCGCGTTCGGTTTAGTTCTAATCTAATTCCTCTTTTCGGGCTGGGCTTCATTCACTTTCTTGGGTCATGGGTCCTTAATGGGTTTATTACTCAGGGCTTTATTTCTAAAGTGGGTATTTGTAATCACTTTTGCTACTATCTTTTAATTTAATGCACAAATCAGTTTCAAAAAAAAAAAAAAACAAACAATATTTGGTCAGAGTTGCTGGCTAGCAAACGAACGAACATGCCAATATATTTATTTGGGCCGTATTTAATCATAATCCGCTCGATCTGGAGAACTAAATGAGCCCAATATAGATCTAACTAATAAATATTCCCTCTGTTTTTTAAAGATATATATTTTAGGAATTTTTTTTGTTTCAAAAAGATGTATTTTTCATATTTTCAATGTAATTTTTGTCAACTAATTATGAATAATTATGAATCTCAAAAACATTAATTGCATTTCTTGAAATTTTATTGGTTTAGAAATATAGGAAATATAAAATAACAAAAAATTATGCACTAATAAGTAAATTTTAATATGTTTTATTAAAAAGTGTGAAAATCTCAAAACATGTATTATTTAAAAACAGAGGGAGTACTAAGCAAGAAGAAGGAACACGTATTTGTAGGGTTTGTCACCCTCGGATAGGGGATGAAGTGAACAGAGTACCTAGAGGAGATGATGAAGAAAATTAAGAATGTCATGGAGAAGAAGAGATTGGCAATGGTGAAGGAGGAAGAGGTTGGCTTAAGGTAAAAAGGAGAAGAAGAGTTGTGGTTCCCCGAAAAGCTAGATGTCAGAGACAACACATGAAGAAGAAAGTAGTTATGAGGATATGTGGGCATTGTCTGACAATGCCATCAAGTTTATGTCTCGGTTGCAAGCAGAGAGAGAGAGAGAGAGAGATCATTCATCGTAAGGGATAACCTTCAGGTTCATGTGGAGATTATTTGGTGATAGTGATGATTTGAACTCAAATAGGATTGAAGGACAAAAACTGACTTGTTACAATAATACAAGGAGAATATATCGCTTACGCTATTTTTGGTTTGGTTTGTTTGCTCTTGTTATGAGAGCGGCTCTACGTGTGAGAATATGCTTTTGTGTAGGAGGCTGGTTAATGTAGTGGTTTGAGATGGAAGACTTGGCAGGCCGGTTTGTATTAATCCTTTGGAAACAGCCTGTTCAAACTTTTTTTTTTTTTTAGCCTGTTCAAACTTCTTGCTTGGTCCTTCGTTTTCTTACAAGTTGTCTGCACGAAGAATCGTTTCCACCATGATGCGTTACTACTTACGCACATGTATGTAGTGAAAATAAAGATGACTCAATGCAGACCAAAGCACATGTATGTTGTGAAAATGAGGAAGAAGGACTTAACCTGGAACTTTGCTGACCTGTTTAACACTTTTAAAGATGCCTGTAATCGAGAAAGGCAGTGAGAAAAAATGCACTACTCGAACTGTACATAATGCAAAAATAAATAAGAAAAAAAAGACTTATCTATGGACTAAGACGATCATATATACATAACCTGGACCACTCAAGGAGGAGGAAGCTGCTTGGGTATTTTATCACTGCGACGGCAAACGACGTCGTTGCGCGGCCATGCGACGACACCGTTTCGTGTTTTTAATTCTTCTTATAAACCCTCCTCTAATTTTGAATAATAATGACCCAAACTCTCCGACAACGACACACAACTAGATGAGAAAAGCTCTATGTTTAACAGAAAGCCTATCACCAACCTCAACCACCTTGCTCGATCTCAACCGCCGACTAACCGCTCTCACCCGCTCCGGCTCAAACGCAAACGCTCTCAACCTCTTCGCCGACATCCACCGCTCCACAACCCTAAATCCAGATCACTACACCCTCTCCTCCGCCATCACCGCCGCTTCCCACCTCCGCGACCCCACCGTCTCCGGCGGCCAACTACACTCCTACGCCGTCCGCTCGGGTCTATCCCGCCACTCCCACGTCTCCAACACGCTTCTCTCCCTCTACGCGGGGACCTCACTACTTTCCCTTAAGAAGAGCTTCCTAGAGATCGAACACCCCGATGTCTACTCGTGGACGACGCTTCTCGCCGCGTGCTTCAAGCTCGGGGAAATCGATTACGCCTTCAAGGTGTTCGACGAAATGCCTGAGAGAAACAACGCCGCGGTGTGGAACGCGATGATTACTGGTTGTAAGGAGAAAGGGTATTATGGAACGAGTATGGAGCTGTTTCGTGAGATGCACGTGGTCGGTGTTGGGCATGATAAGTTCGGGTTCTCTACTGTGTTGAGCGTGTGTTGCTTGCGTTTCGGTAGGCAGGTGCATTCTCTGGTCGTAAAGGCTGGGTTTTTATCTGCTTCTTCTGTTGTTAACGCCGTTATAACGATGTATTTTAACGGCGGGGTTGTTAGCGACGCTTGTTCGGTGTTTGAAGAAGCTGGTGTTGGTGTTCGTGATCAGGTCACTTTCAACGTGGTTATTGATGGTTTGGCGGGTTTGAGAAGAGGAGAGCCTTTGCTTGTGTTTAGAGAGATGCTAGAGTCTGGTCTTAGACCTACTGATTTGACTTTTGTGAGTGTGATGAGTTCGTGTTCGTGTGCTGGTATGGGACGCCAAGTACATGGACTAGCTATCAAGACAGGGTACGAAGAGTATACTTTGGTTAGCAATTCGGCGATGTCAATGTACTCTTCTTTTGAGGATCTTGTGGCGGCGAGAAAGGTTTTCGAGTCGCTGCGAGAGAAAGATTTGGTTACTTGGAATACGATGATCTCAGGGTATAACCAAGCGAGGTTGGGCGAGTCTGCGGTGTCGGTGTACAAGCGAATGCATGGAATCGGAGTTAAACCGGATGAGTTTACTTTCGGGAGTCTTTTAGCAAGCTCTCTAGATTTAGATGCTTTGGAGATGGTTCAAGCGTGTGTGATCAAGTTTGGTCTCAGTTCGAAGATGGAAGTTTCCAACGCGTTGATCTCTGCCTACTCTAAGCAGAGTGAGATAGCAAAAGCTGATCTAATATTCGGAGGAGCTCCGAAGAAGAATCTAATCTCATGGAACGCGATGATCTCAGGGCTTTACCATAACGGGTTACCTTTTGAAGGTTTGAAAAGATTCTCTAGGTTGCTAGAAACAGAGGTTCTAGTCTTACCTGACGCGTATACTCTCAGCATTCTCTTGAGCATCTGCGTGAACATTTCTTCGTTGATGCTCGGGAAGCAGGCTCACGCTTACGTCATCAGACACGGGCTCTTCGAGGAGACGTTGCTAGGTAACGCGCTTATAAACATGTACTCTCAATGCGGGACTGTGCAAAAGTCTCTTCAAGTGTTCAACCAGATGTCTGAAAAGGACGTCGTGTCATGGAACTCTCTGATCTCTGCGTACGCGAGGCACGGGGGAGGAGAGAGCGCGGTTGTTGCTTTCAAGACGATGCAAGAGGAAGGAGAAGTGGATGCCGATGCAGCCACGTTCACAGCGGTTCTCTCTGCTTGTAGTCACTCCGGTTTGGTCGAAGAGGGGCTTGAGATCTTTAACTCGATTGCGAAACCGAGTGCGGATCATTTTTCGTGCTTGGTGGACCTTCTTGGTCGGGCGGGTTACCTGGATGAAGCGGGAAGCTTGGTGAAGAAGATGAGCGGGTGTAGGGTAGATGCGTTGTGGGGTTTGTTTAGTGCTTGTGCTGCTCATGGAGATTTGAAGCTGGGGAAGATGGTTGCTAGGTTGCTAATGGAACAGGAGAAGGATGATCCTTCCTCGGTTTATGTTCAACTGTCGAATATTTACGCAGGGGCTGGTTTGTGGAAAGAAGCAGAAGAGACTAGAGAAGCCATGAATCTGATTGGTGGAGCTATGAAGCAACGAGGTTGCAGCTGGATGAGATTGTGATCCGATTTGGTTTACATTACAAATATGTATATTTACTTAATACCGTATGTATTAAATGTGGATTAAAGCAAATCCCGTTCATGCATGCATGCTCTTGTAACATTTATTACAATAATAACCATAACACTGTAACAAGCATGTCTCCTCTTTGATTGTTTTTGCATGCTTTTATCATGTCTCAACTGGAACCCTTCGAAACGTAACAAGATCGTGTGATGTGAATAGATCCGTATATATAAAGTTTGCAAATCTATCAAACTTTTCGGTTTTTTTTTCTTTTCTTTCCCAAAATCGATCGTGTTATCGTTGATCTGATCAAATTCTCACGAGTTACATAGAATTTAAAGCCATATGTTTTCTCAGGAAAACAAATTGGTTACGTCGGATTCATCATCATCGCTATCTAGGTTAGAAACAGACATGACGTCAAAAAACGAGGTGGTACCAGCATTGCTACCTTTGCCGCCACCATATCCGTCACCAAAACGGTTGGTTACATCTTCCTCGTTAATGAGATATTCTTGTGTAATGAAATGGAGAAAAGCAGGAAAGAAACGAGAAGAAGAGAAAGATGATCCTTTTCTTATCGCGATGAGAAAGTGTACAACAACTGATGTAGAAACTGAAGATGACTACAAGGTTGTGTCGGAAGCAAAGAATAGTCTTAAGTCTCTAGTTTCTTGCAAAGCTCCTTGTGTTAGAGAATAGCTTCATACATATATTTTCTCTTCTATCTCTCTTAATGTGTTTTATATGTGAATATATACACCATTGCATTAGTAACACATTTTATCATGAACATACAAAGTCGTCGATTTTCTGAGCTTCCTAGTGCTTGATTTTAGTTATTGAAAGTTTTTTTTTTTTTTTGATAAACGTTGAAATGGATGTTGATTATGTGTACTAGTTTTCGGCGTTGGGATTCTCGGAAACACACATTTGAGATGTTTGCGTTACACATTAGATGTTGCAGTTTGAGGATTTTAAGCTAAAAGTATATCTCAAGTATAAGCAGAAGTTAGATAGATCAGATCAAATCAGGACAAGAGAGTGATCAACTTTGTTTTCTCTTAAATAACAAGAAACTTTCTTTGAACTTTTCGCATGAAAGAACGTATACGGCTATGGTTCTTGTCTTATCCACGTCAACCTCACTCAGCAACTATATATCATATTTATCCACAAAAACGAAACACAAACGTGAAACAAATAATGTCCCAAGCCTATCATTATCCAAATATCCAAATCCAGAACAAAACAAACAATCATTTTCTTCTACCAATCAAAAGAAAAAAACAAGCAATTTTACATCGAATTTGATTGAATCCAAGAATTACAGAACCAGAAGAAGGAAAAAAAAGAAACTGTGTCTTGTCTTTAAGCCTGATCAGTTTCTTGGAGTCAGTATCCAAGGAGCCTCAACAATCTGTAAACACATAGACAAACATAAACTATGCAGAAGCGATGATTTAACTCTCACGAATCTCCTCGTCTCGTTCCCTCTCTCTCTAACTCTCTCCACGTAACTCTCCACTTTACCATTCGCTCTCTCCACCAACACTTCTAACAACGATCTAACCGTCTCAAACGTCACCCTCCCGGTTAAATCCACCACGTATTTTCGGTTACTCGGTACAGACAGCGAATACGAAACCCGATCGATCCACGTAGGTGCCGGTTTAGATCCAACGGTCAGCGTTTTAGATAACGACCGGTCCGATCCCGGTTCCGTCGCTCCTCTTCTCGACGCTCTCACAAACGCTTCGACCGCAGCGTTACAGACCGTTACCAGCGTTTGCTTAACCTCGTCCTCGTGTTTCGGGTTGGTCAAACCGGCGAACAAATCGTCGAACACGTTGACGCCCCTCGTCTCGTCCAAATAAACCGAAACCGCCGTGCTGACGAAACGCTGAACGCAATCGCCGATCAGCTTTCTACCGTCGTCGGAGCAAACCGCGTCGCGCAATCTCGGATCGGAGAAGATGGAAGACTCGCCGGAGGAGGAAGAAGAGAGCGCGAGGACTAAGTTTCTAGCGAAGCTTCCGACGATCGCCGAAGCGAAACCCGTACCGGGTTTCGTGAACAGCTTATCCATAACCCGATCCGCGAAACCCGACCCGGAATCATCATCATCACCACCGGATCCTCTGAGCAGTCCCACGGTGACGGCTTGAGTGAGTCTGATCAGAGAAGAATTGAGCTCGTCGGATTTGGCGAGCTTGGAGACCTGCTTGAAGCTGTTTGGGATTTGGTCGGAGTCGGATCTGAGGAACTCCGTGAGATCCTTGGCGATTACGCTAACGGCTTCGGCGGAGTGAGAGGATGCTTCGACGAGGTTGAAGAGGAGAGCGAGGAGCTTTGAGATTCGCTTCCTTTTCTGGGAATGATAAACCTTAAAGACGCCATAACCAGTGGCTGCGAGAAGAATCCACTTTTTGTTTCTTAGAGCGAAACTAAAACCTCTTTTGCTTAACGCTGAATCCATATAACGCTATTACAGAACCGAAGAAGAAGAGAGGGGATGAATGTTAAGACATAGCTTTAAACGCTTTTTGTTGCTGTCGGTAGCTTATTATACCATTTGTCTCTCTCACTTTCATGGAAAAATCAGTGAAATCAAATTTATTGGAACAGAGCAAAGAGTATTAAAGGAGGAAGTGGGAATATCAAGATTCTCTGAGTATGGAAAAAGAAAAATATATTTCAGAATTGGATAAGAATTCAAATAATGACGTCAAAGCCAATAACGGAATTGTAGAGAGAGAGTTTGTGTATTATTATTGTGGTGCAGATAACTGCTCTACCAAGTAGATACGATGGAGACAAAGGTATGCAAGTGTGTATACATGCGTGTAATACAAGAACACAACGACTGGGTTTTACTGGAAGTTTCCAGCATGGGTGATTATGGAATCATCACCAGTTTCTTCAGAATCCATTGGAATAAATATTTAATACTCCCTCTGTTTCAAAATAGATGAAGTTTTAGGATTGTGTACAATTATTAAAAAACTTGTTTTTTAATCTAAAAAGTATCATTAAAATATAAATTAAAAATTGTTCAACCAATCACAAAATAGATTATATTTTATCATTGGTTACATATTTTTTGATAAAGTTAAAAAGTACATTGATATACTAAAACATCAACTATTTTGAAACATCAAAAACTCCCTAAAACATCATCTATTTAGAAACGAAGGGAGTATATACAAGTAATTTAAAACCCTTATCAAGAAAAGTGCATGGTCATGCCTCATCGTGTGAATTTAATAATGATAGGAACTGTAAAAGAATTATATTTACTTTTTCTCATTCATTATAATAAAATTGCAGTCTTTTTTTTTGAAAAAAAGTCAGATTAATAATTGCCAAATTAATTAAAATTGCAGTCTTTACATATAGTTTTATCATTCATTCATTATAACAAATTGAAGCTTATTATATTAATATACCGTTTATCCCTTTTCGAAGTATATTTCAATTTGAAGCTAATGGATAACAATGGCGGTGTTCTTTTAGTACCAAATGTCTATAGATTTTATATATGTAAAAGGAAGAAAATATCAAAGTTATATTAATACGAAATCACAGCCGGACACGTGGACGGTTTGAGGTGCTAGCGCTTTGGAAGAGGCGAGCCGTCGCGTCTCTTTGAAGTCAAGAATCTCATTCACCGTTCGTTAACTAGTGAACACCATTCCACGTGGCCGGCTGCATGTTCTTGGATCATGCGTACTGTGTTATAGGTAATCGATGGTCTCCAAAAGAGTGGGAGGATAGTATAATTCGCGCTGAACATCAATTGCAGTCTTTACAAAATTACATATATTGGAGTATGATTGTTATAAGATTCTGAACTGGATTCTTAAGAAATTATTAAATATTTAGATTAGTCCTCTCTCGAAGACGGTAGCTCGTTTCCGCAAGTGGTGGTAATGCTGGTGCGGTTTTGTTCAACTTCTTGTCTTTGTTTTTGGTGCAGTGGCAATGATATCTCTTTTTTTTTGGTGGGTGCATGCTTGGAGGCGATAGCTTCCTCTCATGCTACAGCTAAAACGCATAGTGGTTAGTAGCTCATTTTGCAACTAGAAGTGAGAACGGATAACTTGACTTATCAATCCATCTTCTAATCATGGAAGAAAACTGAATTATGTATGGCTTTTTGGTTTAGTGTTAGATAAGGACACTACTATTTTTTAACACTGGAGATGAGGCAATCCATGAAAGAAAGGAAAAAAAACTTTAAAAAGATTTTATACTAGACCAAGGGGTCATTTTTTTTGAAATTGTTCTCCAAGAACCCCAACTAATTTCTTTGAAATTCATACTTTTTATCATAAATGTTCCGTTTGCTGCAAAATGAACCAGCCAAATAGGATTATCTGGTTCTAACGGATTGGATCATTTTGTAGATCAATTTGTTTTCTAGATATCTTACTAAACGGTTACAAGACTAGCATATATGGAGAAATAAGATTTAAACCATTTTATCGAGGAAATATAGAATGGGATTATATAGTTTGAGAGATATCTAATATTATATGATAAGTCGCATGTAGAAATAATTTGTCGATCCAATTTTAATTTCAATCATTTATTTATTTTTAATATTCTTATTAATTTTTATGATATATTTTCTTTTTGGATTTATATTTTCCTTTCAATTTTTCTGTATATATTCATAAAAGTATTCCTTATTAATCTTATTTTTTATTTCTTTCCAAATTTAGAGATGCATATATTTATTTCCCAAAATTTTAACCTTTACAGTTTCAATATCTCTCTCTTTTCCTCTATCTCTCATGCGCCGCCGGCCATTTTCGTGTAATTCTCGATCTTCAAACTTTTAACTCTAATGTTTTATTTCGTCGCAAATAATTCGTTTTTAAAAAACATATTTTTGGCCAAAACCTATATCCATTCTTGATCTCGATCTTGTCATCTGTCTCCTTCTTGATCCCCTCCTAAAGGCCAAGGTTAGGATTTGATTGCCCATTTTCCATATTTGGTTCATAACTCCTTCCATTAGTCTAACATATTATATAGTATAGTACTAACTCTTGCTTGCTAGATCTAGATTGTTGATTGCTGCAACGATATCATAATATAAATTATGTTGATATATCTAAAACCAAATTTGGTTAATGTAATTTTTAAATTTATAAATTATGCTTACTGATTGAGAACAAGGAACTTAATGACTGATCTAAATTAGCGGCATTTAGGTGCTATATTGTAACCAATAGTACTATTTTCATGTTATACAGTATTTTATGCAGATTTATATAATTCGAGCACATAATAGCATTTAGACGGATATTATGCAGTCTATGCGGATGTCTAGGCAAATTTTAGGGCTTATTGCAAAAGTGACTCAAAACTTGAATTCAAACAGAAAACTAACCTTTTCTTTTGACTCATTTTTTTTTTGAGTTTTTAACCCCACATCTGCATTTTATCTACGAAAATGCCATTAACCCTTTTTTTTTTTTTTTTTCGAAAATGGCTTCTTTACTGTCTCAACCTCATTTTCTTCAAGTATTTACAATATTGCCACTGCCATGAATAGTGGGAACAACCTTGTACGAACTGTTTGGAGCTTTTAATGCCCTTTAATGCACGTAAATCTCTTTACACTCTCTCTGTTTCAATTGTTATGAACTAAAAACAACATTTCTTTCACTTTCTCTCCATATTCATCCAAAAAACTGAAGCTTTTGATTCAAAATTGTTTGGAGCCATATTTCTTTCGTTTTGACTTACGGTTGCTTTCGTTTGAGGTTCTGGGTGGTTGGAGAAGACCCTGTGTGCAAACAAAGTCATCTCACCTAGTTGAAGGTACGAATTTGAATTTTTTTCAAAATCTGTTCGCGTAGAAGACTTACAAGTAAGTCATCTGTATGTAGAAGACTTACTGATGAGTCTTCTGGTCAAACGGACGACTTAAACTAAGTCGTCCAGCTTTGTTTGGTGAAAAAAAACAGTCCAGACGACTTATATATAAGTCGTCTACGAGAAACAGGCTAGTTTTGCATTTGACCGAATCGTGTCAGATCTTTGACTATTTCTGGACGACTTATAATTCAGTCGTCTCTCGGAAAGTTAAAATTTCAATATTTTATTAAACTAGACGACTTACGTGTAAGTCGTCTTAGGTTAGTTTTGTAGTTGAAAAATAAAACTTCATAATTTAATTTTTACCAGACGACATAATATAAAGTCGTCCCGTCAGAAGACTTAATTTAAAGTCGTCCGGGGAAAGCAAAGTCGTCCAGAATTTTTCCCAATTAAGTCGTCCAAACCTTGCTTATCCCGGACGACCTTAAATTAAGTCGTCTAGCTGGACGACTTTTAGTTAAGTCGTCTGGAGAAAGTTAAATTTCAAGTTTTATTTTTCAATTACAAAACTAACCTGGGACGACTTACGTGTAAGTCGTCTAGTTTGAATAAAATATTGAAATTTTTACTTTCCAGAGACGACTGATTTATAAGTCGTCCAGAAATAGTCAAAGATCTGACACGATTCGGTCAAATGCAAAACTAGCCCGTTTTTCGTAGACGACTTATATATAAGTCGTCTGAATTTTTTTTTTAACAAACAAAGCCGGACGACTTAGAATTAAGTCGTCCCTTTTAATTTTCAATTGCAAAAGTGACCTCTTTAGACGACTTACCTTTAAGTCTTCTGGACGACTTAAATCTAAGTCGTCTGCGATAATGTTTGTTGAACTTCTTCATTTTCTCTATGTTTACTAATGTGTTTTATTTTGAATATTTGCAGATGATTTTTAAGTTACATGCAGTGTATGGAGAATGGTTGTTGAGAGATTTCCGTTGGGATTTTGTGGTTGATGATCTCAAAGGAGCAAGATTGTTTTTATTGAATGAAGATTCAACACATGCTGAACTTGTTGCAATGGCTCAAGAAGATTATAACCTGGACAAGAGATCAGTGACTGTGGAGATTAGCTACTCATTACCAGCAGAAATGATGATGACTCCAAGCAGTCCTCCCATTCATGTTACAAGTGATAGACAAGTTCGAAACTTGCTCGAGATACTCAAAACGCATAGAGTATGTCTTTGTGTATCAAGCCGCAGCAAGGTGGAAACGGTTTCAGAGAAAAGAGAAGAAGCTGGTGATAATGATGAAGCTGGTGAATGGGAAGAAGATGTTGGTGATAATGATGAAGCTGGTGAATGGGAAGAAGATGTTGGTGATAATGATGAGGCTGATGAATGTTTTGAAGATGTTGGTGATAATGAGTCTGTTGAAGATGAAAATCAAGATGGGGAGGAGGAAAATGGGGAGGAGGAAAATGGGGAGGAGGATGCTGATAACACTATTGTTGGTGAAACGGATCAGAATGGTGGGGATTACAGTCTTTATGGAAAGGTTCTAGATGAGGACGAGGAAGATGATGATAATATTTGTTTTGAAGAAATTGAAAAGACATATGCTAAGACAAATGCTATTGAAGGAGGAAAATCGGATTGTACCAGCATCTATGTCAACCAGAGTTTTGTTAGCAAGGATGCACTGCTTTCAGAGCTGCGGTTGACAGCAGTGAGGGGTAGGTTTTCTTTCAGAATATACAAATCAACAAAAACTCTCCTTGTGGCAATATGTCGGGTTAGCGGTTGTGGATGGAAGATCAGAGCGAGTGTGAAACATGGGTCAAACACGTTTTGGGTAACAAAGTATGTGGAAAAACATTTATGCTCAATTGGAGACCGAATCGCTCAGCGGAGACACTGTACTCCAAAGTATGTTGGTAGTCTTTTCATTGATCGTGTTGGGATCATTGATGGGATAACTCCACAGCATATCACTGATGCAATGAAGAACATGTTTGGCATGACGCTTGATTACACCACTTCATACAGAGCACTGTTATATGCACAGAAATTGGTGAGAGGATCAGCAGAAGAAGGGTATTCGCGTCTGCCTTCATATCTCGAGCAAATCTCCATTGCAAATCCTGATTCTATCACGGCTATAGAACTTGATTCTGAGAAAAGATTTAAGTATCTATTTCTCTCTTTTGGAGCTTCTATCAAAGGTTTTAAGTATCAGAGAAGGGTCATTGTGGTGGATGGAACTCACCTAAGTGGAAAGTATGGAGGTGTTATGTTAGTTGCAGCCGCACAAGATGGCAATTTTCAGATATTCCCATTGGCTTTTGGGATCGTGGATGCTGAAGATGAACCTTCTTGGGAATGGTTTTTCACAAAATTGGCTAGTTGTATATCTCATGACAAGCCTCTGGTGATAGTCTCTGACCGGCACGCGGCCATTAAAAGTGCGTGTGAGAAGGTGTTTCCTTGGGCAACCCGAGGAATATGTTATTATCACCTTCAAGATAACATTGTCAAAAAGTTTAAAGGGAAACATCTCATGTACTTGGTGAAAGGGGCTGCTTATGCGCACACGGTTCACGATTTTAACCGGTACATGGCTGAGATACGGAGTGCAAACCCGGAACTTGCAACGTATTTGGAGAAGGCCGACGCCAAGCTATGGTCAAGGGTTTATTGTAAGGGGAACAGGTTCAACATAAAAACAAGCAACATCGCTGAATCTATTAATTCCGCACTGAAGCGAGCAAGAGGATTTCCGATTCCGTTCCTGC
>NW_026617147.1:0-18987 GCF_000801105.2 Raphanus sativus | reverse complement strand
ACATACTTGTTTATCATTTTTAGATCTTTTTGTGATCACTCGTGGTTAGGGTGATTTATTAATTGGATGTGTTGTTTGGATATAATCATTTAGATGTGAGTTTGGCTTTTATTTTCTTCTTTTTTTCAACGGTTGTGAGTAACTAATGATAACTTTTTCATTTACTTGATGATTAAGATTAACGCACACAAATGAAGAAGATGAAACTTTTATAACATTTGTTTTTGGTTAAAGTTAACTTAACCAGCAAAAATGTAATACTTTGTAGTTAGTCACAGATATTAATGGCTTGACACGGTTGAAACGCAGCGGTTGCGTATGCGATTGTAGGAGTTTGTAAATTTTGACGGTTGTATCTTCTATCATTTTAAACGATTTGTATAATTGGTACAATGATTAGAAATTGATACATTTTACATAATATTTGAGATTGAATGATTATGAAATACTGTAGTGGTATAATAATAAATTACCTATATTAACATGTTAAATATATAAAGCTATAAAAAGATACTATTGTGATAAAATATATAATAATTTAATATAATATGATTAATAATATTATTATGTTTATTTATTTAATTTTTTTAATTAGTTGAAAGTTATAATTTTAATACAATTTGTTATGAAGATTTATATTTAAACTTTTTTAAAAATTGCTTTGTTTACATATATATATATATATTAATTTTAAAAAATTTAAATGAATAGTATTAGTTTAAAGTTCTATAAAAATTATGATATTGTTGTTTGTGAATTTAAATTAAAATATAATTGTGTATATTTTATTATAATATTTTCCATTTTAAAATTTAAAATAGTTTATAACATATTTTTTAAAAATAATTTATATTTATTGATTCACTCGCGGCGTTCAGCAAGCGAACACTAACTAAAACCAGTTTTTGATTTTAAGAAATTCGAACCGTTTAAAATGATATATAGCGTTTCAATGATTATTTAAAAAACCAACAACGTTATCAACAACGGAAGCTGTCGGTTGTGGAAAAGCAAGTGAGACTTAAATGACATTTAAAGCTTTATATAAATAGTAAGATTATCAACTATTTAATCATAAAAATATATTTCTTAACAATCAAATAAATTGTAAACAGAAAAATACACTGTAACACATCCTAGGAGATATAATGTGATGTAACAATTGATGTCATCTTTGAATTTAATTTATTATATGAATTAACCAACCCAATAGTACTATTTTATCTCTCAACTGAAGAATAATGGTTTTTGTCCAACATTACAAATCACCTGTTTATCTTATGATTTAAGTTAAATTATTTAACTATTGTACTTAGATTTTCCTTTTGTTATTGCTAAAGGGCTTATAATTAGATTTTGTTACAATGTTTTACACTAAGACTTCGAAATTTTAACTAATATTTCCTTTCTAAATACAGCTACACGAATATTTAACATATATAGAATGCAGTTTTTCTTGAGATACTACTGATATATAATTTAACCTCTACAATTACACTCAAAATAATAACTTAAAAAATTAAAAATTGGTTTTTTTTGATATGATTATTTTCTATAAAATTAATATGTCAATAAATTAATAATATAGTATATTTTTAATATCGTTAACTTAGAGTTATACTGTATATCTATCTTATATAAAACAGAAACATTCTGTTGGACTGACATTTATTTTGTAAGTTTTTAAATTAAATACACCTTTATACTTTATAGTTAAACATACATTAAGTCACTATGTTCCTTTCTTTATACTACTATCCATGTTTTCAAACAATATACTTATTTCTTTATACTACTATCAATGTTTCCAAACAATATATTTTTTATACTACTATCAATATTTTCAAATAATACAATAATTAATCTTAGTTATTTTATATCTATCATTTTCTCTTTAAAATTTTGTAGAAACGTCATAATTTCATAAATTGCAAAATAGTGAACTTTAAATTTCGATTATAAGATTACAAATTATGAAACTATTACAATTTAAATCCAATTAGATTACATATCGGTCATTCATCAGTTCAATCGATTAGTCTCGGGTTTTAGTGATTTTTTAATATGAATATTTTAAAAACATAAATTGAATTGTCAGATCTCCGAATTAACCGGTATAATCACAATCGGGTTGAATTTAAAAATACTGATTTAAATGCAAAAATATTTTAAATACACACTCTTTAAAATTAACCAAAATTTTTGTTAAATTATTAGTGAAATTTTTCATCGTAAAATATTCCGCGCTTCAAAAGCGCGGATCAAAATCTAGTCGTTCTTAAATTTCCTTCTTATTAATCTTCGTTTGATTTATGTTCATTTCTTTATATGGTTACTACCGGCGGCTAAGGACTATCGAGGAGAAGATACTCATCATTAAAATATATTCTTAAGTACACCCATCATCTCCATCTCGTCCTCTGATTATTTACTTTCAATCCAGATAGTAATTATATTCTTTTGCGTTGGATTTTTCTTTAATTGTATTTTATAATTTTTTTGGGTGTAAATGTTAAGAATTCTATTTTATAATCCCTTATAATATTATTTTAGGAGCATAAAAATAAATAACCTTTAGTTCATGTGTGATTTACAAATGTGCCATTTCCTAGGTGTCATCACCACAAGCTATCTCACCATCTATTTTTAAAACCCCTTAATTAACTAGACTAATTACAATAACTTGCCATTGGTCATTACATTGAAACTTAACTAATATACTCTAAGCTTTTATTTATTGACTAACCAAATAAATCATGTCCACGATTTATCGTTTCGGTTATTATTTACCATATGTTATTACACGGTTTAATTATGATGCATTCTATTATTCTTTACATGGTTTTCACATTATTATCTAACAAACCAGAAATATGGTAAATACAATTGTTTGTTTCGGTCTTACCAGAGACCAAAAATACTCTGGAACATACTCTATATACAGTTTTTGGCTTTCATGATTAAACTGTACATGGTTAAATACTATTTTGATTATTAGATGACTTTTTATAAAATTTACAATGTTTTCACTATACAACCGTTAAAACATATTTTAAAATCATTACAATTGAGTAGAATATTTTAAAGGCATAGTTTGAAATTATTATAATTGAGTAGAATATTTTGTTATCATCAAACGATCCAGAATCAGTATTTTCATGTAATATTAAGGGATTAAATATTTTATATGATTCAATACTCTAATATACTAAGTCGTTCATATTTGAGGCTCTTAATCATATGGTTTGACTAAGTATATAAAATACAATTTCGGACCAATGATGCTGACATGTTGTAACTTAAAACCATAATATAAAATCGTAATAAAACTGGATGGCTTGATTTCATCAAATCAAGACATCCATTTATGTAATCATCAAAATCATTGTAAGTTATGTTTTAATGCTGATTTTAAATTAGCCAAGTTTGGTGCAAGTTATTTTTAAAAGAATCCGATACTAATTAACTGAAAAAATTAAAATGTACGTTAACTTTGGCCATTTATCCAGCCTGATGTATTTTCGTAAAGTTAGAACTATGAATTTTCAATCACAGAGTTTCTTGCTGTAAAAACCCACATGATTTTGAACAATCTTCCTATGTTAATTATGTCATTAATTAGCTTAATTATGCATTTGATTCGTTTATAATAAATAAAAGATCTCCAATCCTCTATCAATCACGTAGGAATATTTTTGGTTTGGAATTGTATTATCCTCTATTTATCACATTTTAGGAATGTAAATCCCGTTATGACTACATATTGATCGTTTGAGAATCCAGTCATGCGAGAAATTGATTATTTTAGTATTTAATGTGATTGTATATTAGAATAAATGTGAAATGCTATCAATAAGGAATAACTTTTAATGTTAAACTTTATTATCATGTTTTAGTCAAACTTCCCTTCTTTTTATTTTTATATATTCTCAAAATAAAAAGATGTAAAATATAAATGACATAGTGATGTAAAATATAAATACATTTTATTTTATTTTTGGGAATAATAACTAACTAGATTTTAACCCGCACGTTCGTGCGGATAATTTATATTTTTTAAATATATTTATATTATTAAAAATGTTTAAATATATAATTTCTATTTTAGTGTTATATATTGTATTACTATATCATATATTTTATTTATATTTCTTATTCAGTATTATTAATATATAATGGTTTTTTAAAAAAAAATTACTTTGTTATTGATTTTTATTACTTACTAATATATTTTCGAGTTAGGTAAAATAAAATAAAAATATGAAATACTCAAATAGAGAACCCCATTCAAATTATGTTGTTTTCTTTAAATTTAAACATTTTGCATATAATATATTTTTAAATTTTATTTATTTATATTATAGAAAATAAATATGACTAAAATAATTATATTTACATGTTGTGTTTAAGAAAATATACTTTAACATATCTCATTTTAGTATTTTACGGGATTATTTATTTAAATAATATAATCCTATTGTTTTAGTAACTTATACATAGTAGTATCTATCATACTATTTTATTAAATTTATTATATAGGATATTTGTTTTGGATGTTATGATATTAAGTTCTATTTTTTTTTTAAATTAAGACGTCAAAACATTAGGTTACTTTAAATTTTTACAACATATATAGTTAGTTTTTTTCAGGTACATTTCAAAAAAGTTAATCTTTATTATCCATGATTCTGTCTTTTGTAAAATTTGAAATATTGTCATTTTGAGTTTGAATATTTATTTCAAATAATATATTTTTTCGAGACAACTTTGGAAAATTACACAACTATTTGAGTTTGGAATAATACATGAATTTTGAATTTGTTTTGGTACTACATTACTGTATTTTTTATAAAATATTTGAATTTTTGGTAATATTTTTAATTCTTTTATCAACAAATTTTGTTACAATTAAAATAAAATAAAATTTATAATTAAAATTTGATTTTTGTCACTAATATTTTAAATGAATTACTGAAATTTCATATTTACTAATAACATATTTTTAAATAGTATATGAACTAAAGGTTATTATATACTATTATATTTTTTATATAAACATTTTTAAGCAATATATGCTAATAGTTTCAAAATAAATAAAAAGATAATGTATGGCTGTAAATATAAAATTTTAACTTATGTTAATACATTTATTTTAATATAAAAGTATTATATAGTTTTCGAAGTTTAATCCATTATAATGATGCAATAATTTATTAAGTTAAAAAATAAAATAATTTTTTTTGTTAATTTACCTATTTAATATATTTTAATATTTAATTCATATAGCACTTCTATTTTTATATAATACGGAATATATCATAGAATCTATAAAAAGTTATTATAAAGAATTTTTTATTTTCTTTTTTATAATAAGTTTTAGTTAAATTTACTTATAATAATATTATATTACTAATTTCGAAATATATTAATGTGTTATTTATAAAAAAATATTTAAATTTTAAACTAAGAATTTTGCTAGATTCTTTCTCAGCAGATTTTATTATAATTAAAAAAAATCAAATTTATAGTTGGTTTATTGTTAATATATTTATAGTTGGTTTATTGTTAATACAAATAATCAAATATGTCATATTGACTAATTCTTTAAGTGGTCCTACTATGACTTGTTAATAGTAGATAAAAATAGAACCCTAAATTAATAGATTAGATTTTATATAAGTTTTTGATTACTCATATAAATTCACTCCCATGATCTATACTTCAGTTACATACAACCAATAACACAAGTTTTTTTTTTTAAATGAAGCTTATTTTATATAGATATACACAATTTCGTTCAATCATTCATTCTAAAATATATAGTATTGGGATTATGACTTTTACATTTTTAATACATATATATTAAAGTTTATAATTTTTTAGTTCATTCATCCTACGCATGACGCACGTTATCACCTAATTATAAATATTTGTGGTTCATGCTAAGTTGGAGCCCACATATCTGCATGATGACTACGCGCCATGTTCTCTATTCGCTTTCCCTTTTATCAGATTCGTATTATTAATCATTGATTTTAATTACCTGTCACATTAAAAACTTAATTTCCAGCTGCGATCAAAGTTGAAGATCTGATGAAATTTTGCATGGTTCGGACTCTCTCAGTCTTTAAAATGTCTTAAATGAAATGCGTTAAGGGGAGATTAGCCATAATTTACTTTGCCGACAAATTCAATAAAACTAATAAAATATTAAAGCAATGTTTAGTTATCTCATTAGATTAATACGGAGCCATAAAATTTTTGGAGCGCGGTCGAATTTTTTTTTAACATAGTTGCTAAACTATAAAAAAACTTATCTTTTACGATCTTTTTAATTTGAAATTTTTTATTACAGTTTCATAAACTACATCTTTAAATATTTTTTTGGATAAACTATAGAAAAATATTTATTCCAACCAAATACCATATTGATGAAACTAAAAATTCTTAAACCGCTTTGATGTACTTTTTTATGAGTTTTCAAATTATGGCCATGAGATTGACAAGTTCTCAAGTTAAATATTTGTGTTTTACCTTGTTTTTTTGGTTATGGGGATATTACAAAATATTTAACATCAAAATCATCTAGATAAATTGGTCATTAATTATCTAAATTAATAAAAAAACTATATGAAATTAGCTGTTAAAATATTCAGATTATAAACATGAACCCTAAATATTTTTATTGAATTTGAATTAATGAATTATAATCATCTTTAGTTTGATAAATAAATAATCAAAACACCAAAGTATAAGATAAAAAAAGGAACTCAACTTGAAAATAATCCAAAACATGTTTTCAAAATAATCATTTATCAAAGAAGAGGAGTTTATTTATTAATTTGCTTTTAATTTTTATATATAAATTACCATTATTTGGGCTAATATAATTTGGGCTTAAAACAATATGTAACTAAGTTTAAGGTGAAAATATATTTGGGCCTAATATAATTACCATTTCTTTCATGATTTTTTATAATAGTAAAATTGAGATAAAAATTAATACAAATCTAAAATTTAACAAATAAATGATATAAATGTATTAGTTATACAATTTTGTCATCAAATTTTAATGTTTTATTTAATTTTGTGGAGTCCTATTTTTTAGTGGGGTCAAATTTCATTTTTTATTGGGGTCAATACACTTTTATATAAAAGAAATACAAATATTTTTAAGAAATTAGTGGGGTCAGCTGACCCACTACTCCTCGTTTGCCTCCGTCTCTGAGATTAATGATTGTTATATTTATTTATAAACAAAAGGTATATTCTTGCTGACTAGAAAAAGATTATTCGTTGACAAAAGAGAAGAAGAAAAAAAATGTAAATACCATTAGTAATAGTAATAAATGGCATGATACCAAGTTCCTTCTTTTGTGCAAACAAAGTTCCTTGACAATCAAAATCTTTGAATCTAATAAGTTGCTGGAGATAGCCAGACGTTTTTTTGTTCAACTGATATAGCCAGACGTTTAAAGAAGTTCCAGAACGGATAAAAGTACTTCCAAAATAAAGTTTGGTTCAAAAGAGGATTAAAACTATTTCAACACAACTACAACTTCATGCAGAGTGCGAAACTTATAAATAATCATTGTTATTTAATAAATTTATAACGATTGCACATTAATCTAAGTTCAGACGACTAATTCTAGAAACTGTAGCCATACGAACAGAGTGGGGTGTATTGTATGTTGATCCATTACATTGCATAATTACTGTTTACGTACAAAATTACGATGCCTGATGTATTATTTAATTCGTAGGCGCATGCGGGTTAAAACCTACCGACGTGTTCACTACTTTACTTGTATGCCTCATAAAAATAGCAACTTAGTTTCTCCTGTACGGATTCATTCAATTAGATTGGACCCACTAGATAGCACAATTACAATGGACTGTAGCAGCTAACCATTCGTGAAGGGAGATTGGCGATAGTAAGCACTTTATTCATACGCGTATTTGGCTGTCGGGATGTGAATTATATAGCCAAAGTTGACTTTGGAGTTTGGGAGATGTAACATGGACATTCATTAATTTCTATGTTGATGATAGTTATGCCGCCCATCAGTTTTACGACATCGATAGAAGACTATAAGTTGTTTGTTAAACCGTAGATGTCATAGAGGATAAAGCAACTATTATATGTATGAAATGGGAAAGAAATCAGGCCAAAAAAATTTGATTAACGAGTTATGGTGTCTTGATCTTTTTTACTTCCTCGATTGCTGAGATAAATGATGGCATTTTCTCGGCAATAGACAAATAGACAAAAACCCTAGACTGTTGTTGAAATTAAGGAAATTAATTGGAGAGAAATAACAGAAGAGAAAAGCCAGCTAGGGTTTGGTCCATACATGAGCAGTGAAAGAGTACGTTGAAGGACCACTAGATGTTATGGACTTGCGACGGTAGGAGTTATTATGACACACCTCGACTTAAACACTAATATAAACGATTTTGGTTTGGATACTGTATGCAATACGAGCTTTTAAATCTGGTTTGATGTTTTTGATTTGCAATAATCTATAATATGTCGGCAATAACAAATAGCCATCATAATTAATTTAGTATAATAACATATGTCATACAATTTAATACATGTATACACCACACCATACACACTGCGACTCATGATCAGGTATTCAGGTTTATCATAACTATAGATAGATGCACAAGACTTTTCGGCAATACCAAATAGCCATGACAATTAATTCCACCTGTAAAGCGAGAAACTGAATTACACTAGAAATTGATTCTAGAATTATTTTAAAATCAGACAGCTGGTCGGTAGAGAAGAACAGAAGAGTTCATTTCATGTGGAGGATTACTATGAAATAGGAACATTCTGCACGAAATATACTCTTAAACCCATCAAATCTTTTGATTTAGGATGACATTGTTGAACACACAAAAACCTTCGTTGTAAATGTAAACAAACAAAAATAATACATTATAGTGGAAACTAAAGCCAAAACCTCTCTGGCACACTTCCCTATGCACTCTGCTTGGAACGTTCCTGGCCGCACTTCCGGTGAGAATCCTACGATGTCTGCCTCTGGCGAACCTCCTCCGCTTCTCCCCCCCGATCCCCCCAACCCTTCCTCACCACTGTCTCCCGTTAACTTCCCCACCATTACTGATGCCATCTCCTTAACTGCCTCTGCTGGGTCCTCTCGAAAAGGGTCACGCAAGGGTCTTCCTCACCTTACTACCTCTGTCTCCTCTCCGGTGGAACAGAAGGAATTAACTACTAGTCTCGAAACTGTCTCCATGGAAATCGAGCAATCAAACTCTGCCCCCTCAACTACAGACACTGTTCATATTTCTGGATCTGAAATTGCTACAGTTCAACCTGCTATAAACCAAGATCCCAACTTTACCATTCTCCTACCCAAAGCTTCCTCACCTATCCAAACTAACAAAGCCTCCTCTTCCCTCCCTGCTGGACCTTCGCCTCCTGTTACTGAGCCCCCTTATCCCTCCCTTGAGAACCAGTCTACTTCAAAACCTACTCCAGCTTCTTCTGGTCAAGCTCCCATTCCTGCACAGAAAAGAACTCTTGTGGAAAGACTTCGAGCTTCTGCTGACTTCAGTCTCAGGCGTCTTGCCCCTGTCTCGTTAGCCCCGTCGGGTCGTCCCAGAATTATCATACCAGATGCTGTCTTCCAAAAGGGAGCAGAAATCCACAAAGACTTCATAATATGTTACTTCAACGGAAAGTCCCCACCATTTAAACAAATCCAGAGCGTCTTCAACTACATGTGGGGTAAAGGAAACGGGTTAGAGATTCACAATAATCCACTCAATCGCTCAGTGATAGTGAGAATCCAAAGTGAATACCTCAGGAAGAAGATTCTGGATAAAAGCATCTGGTATGTAGGAGAATCCATGTTTCACACTGCCCAATGGAACTCTGAGCACTCGACGTCCACCCCTCCTCTTAAGGCCATCAAAATTTGGGCTCATCTCACGGGGATTCCTCTTGATCTTCGTCATGATGAAGGGCTCAGTTTAGTGGCAGGGCTTGTGGGAGAACCTAAAGAAACGGATGAGTTCACACGGAATCTTGTCAGTTTGACAGTCTCCCATGTCAAAGTAGAAGTTGATCTAACGGTTCCGTTACCTACAGTGGTGGAATTTGAGAGACAAAGTGGTGAAGTAGTAGAAGTTCATGTTCACTACCCGTGGGTTCCCCCAACATGTGCGCACTGCCATGAGCTGGGCCATATTCAACGGAATTGTCTCACTTTTACTCCACCTGTACCTGAAACAGAGAAACAAACAGCTTCAACCCAAACTGGATCCTCAAAAACTCCTAAAATCCCTCCAAAAACCCCACAAAAAACTCCTTTGAAACCCAATCCAAACTCTCTAGCAGGTTTCACTCCCTCTAAAGCCTCAAAGAAAAGCCAGAAAATTTACCGCCCTATCCTACAACCTCCTGCTTCGCTTTCAACCCCCAAACCTATTGATCCCCCCCCTTCACCTCGGCCCAACTACTTTTCCACACCTGACCCTGTACCTAGACCTTCACTAAAGCGCTCCCGTTCTTCACCTACGCTCTCTCCCCCTGCTGTAACCTCTACTGATGCCCCCCCTTTCTCCACTACCATCCCGTCTCTCAAAACCAACCTCCCCTCCACCTCCACTGTTAACCCTTTTTCTGTCCTCCAACTTAACGCCCCGCCCTCCAAACCCCCGGACCCCCCTTTGGACCCTTTTTGCGATCTTTCCTCTAAACCATCTGACCCAACTTCTCAACTGTTTCCTTCCTCTTCTGACCAGCGAGGTGCTCCTTCTCATGAGGACCCTCAAACCTTACCTCAATGAGTGTCAAAACTTTTTTTTGGAATGTGCGTGGCCTAAATGACCCGCGCAAGCATTCACCTATTGTACAGTGGATAAATAGTCAAAAACCCCTTTTTGGAGCCCTTTTAGAAACTCATATCAAAGAACCCTCCCTAAATCCAATTATCTCTAAGATTTGCCCTAGTTGGAAGTACTCATCGAACCATCTCTCTGACCCTGATGGGCGCATTGTTTTAATCTGGAAACACCCACTTGATGTCCATATCCTATTCCAGTCTAGGCAGCTGATCACTTGTGTTATCTCTGTTCCTAATCAGCCACTACTATACTACTCTGCTATCTATGCTTCTAATCTGAGTGATGAAAGGCTAGAGTTGTGGAGTGACCTGCTGCAACAACATTCGACACTTGATCTGGACTCCAAAAACTGGATTGTTGGCGGGGACCTAAACCAGATTCTCTTTCCGTTTGAGCATTCGAGTCCAACGGTGGATTTCACAGATAACTTAATGTACCAGCTGCAAGATTGCTTTCTCCAAGCTGGTCTATTTGACCTGCGCTACCTTGGCCCGTGCCACACGTGGAGTAACAATCAACCTGAAAGCCCCACTGCGAAGAAACTAGACCGCTTGCTGGTTAACAATAACACTATATCTGCTTATCCCCACGCTGTTGCCTCTTTCCTCCCCCCAGAAATCTCAGATCACACCCCATGCTTATTAAACCTAGCCTTGTCCCTCCCTACTACTGGTACCTACCCTTACAAGTTCCAAAATTACCTCACAAAACACCCTGGGTTTGCTCAGCTGGTTAAAGACGCTTGGATTCTTACTGGAAGTGTGTGCCATACGTTAGCCCAGTTGTGCTGGAAGATGAAACAAATTAAGAGTGAATTAAAGAAAATAAACAAGGAAAACTACTCACAAATTCAGGAGAGAGTTGCAGAGACTTACAGTTTGCTTCAATGTGTGCAGGTACAAGCATTACAGGATCCATCACCATCAAACTTCCAGGCAGAAAGAGACCTACACCAAAAGTGGAACTTTCTGAGAGAAATCGAAGAGCTATATTTTAGACAAAAGTCTAGAATAAACTGGCTGAGAGAAGGAGACCTGAACACAACCTTTTTCCATCGCATGTGTCAGGTTAGAGCAAGCTACAATGCCATCAGAGCTTTCCTCAATGCTTCTGGAGTGTGGATAACAGACCCGGTAGAGATGTGTAACCTCGCTGTGTCTCACTTCTACTCAGTTCTGGGGCCGACTACTCCATCCTGCACCATACTCCCCTCGCTAGATTGGTTCCAGAACCTCCTGAACTTCTCCATAACGTCTGATCAGAGGACCCAAATGCTGCTGCAACCAACAAAGGAAGAGATCAGAGCACTGGTCTTTAAGCTTAATCCAAATAAGGCACCAGGGCCAGATGGACTAACCTCAGGTTTTTTCAAAGCTGCTTGGGATACTGTGGGGGATGATGTATGCGCTTCCATATCTCATTTCTTCCAATCGGGCTTCCTACCATGCTCTCTCAATGCCACAATCCTCACCCTAGTTCCCAAGTTTCCTGGAGCATCAAAGATAACGGACTACCGTCCTATCAGTTGCCTAAACACAATCTATAAGGTCATCTCAAGGTTGTTGGTAAAGAGACTAAAACCGATGCTTCCTAGCTTTATACTTCCTAGCCAGACAGCCTTTGTTAAAGGAAGACTCCTACTGGAGAACACTATACTAGCAAGCGAGCTAATCAATGGCTACCATAAGAACAAGGGAACTAAAAAGATCACCATCAAGGTCGACATAGCTAAGGCTTTCGACACTTTGTCATGGGAATTCTTGTTCACCTGTTTGTATAGCTTGGGCATCCCGGAGCAATTCCTGCACTGGCTGGAGTCGTGTATCTGTTCAACAAATTTTATGGTCGGTTATAATGGAACGGTAAATGGATACTTTAAGGGAACTAGAGGACTACGCCAAGGAGACCCACTTTCCCCCTACTTATTTGTTATGGCTATGAATTGCTTATCTCACATGCTTAATGCAGCTTCCTCTCAGTCTAGGTTCAAGTACCACTACAATTGCAAAAAGATCAAACTGACGCACCTTTCTTTCGCTGACGACCTCCTAATCTTCATTGATGGTAACATTGAATCCGTTCAGTGTGTTCTTCAAGTCCTCAAAGAGTTCGAGATGCGTTCTGGTCTAGCTGTGAGCATGGAAAAAACAAGCTTCTTTGCTTCAGGATTAACAGAGGCAGAGATCAATACGATTCAAGCATCAACAGGAATGGCGTGTGGTAATTTACCTTTCCGTTATCTTGGGGTGCCTATGAACTCCCGGAAGCTATCGCTCAATAGCTGTGATCCTCTCCTCCACCAAATTAAGGCCCGCTTCTCCTCCTGGTCCACGAAAACGTTATCATTCTCAGGGAGGCTAATGTTGATACAAACTGTGATTTCCGGGATCACTACCTTCTGGTGTTCCTCATTTGTTCTCCCGAAGGCTTGTGTTGAGAAGATTAACTCGATGTGCAGCACCTTCTTATGGAGGGGAAATCTCGATGATCACAATACGGCAAGAGTGGCGTGGAAGACTGTTGTGAAACCAAAAGAGCAGGGTGGACTTGGAGTAAAAGACCTTCAGACTTGGAATAAAGCATGTTGTTTGCGTCTTATTTGGCTTCTCTTCTTCAGACCAGAATCTGTTTGGGTTGCCTGGTTCAAGGAAGTCATTTTAAAAGGCTCAGTAAGTAATTTTTGGACTACTAAGCCATCGCAGAAGTTCTCGTGGCTAGCAAATAAGTTGTTAAAGCTAAGGGGAGTGGCTTACCCTCTGATTCACATGAGGATAAGAAATGGTGAGTGTGGTAGATTCTGGATAGACAATTGGAGCCCCTTTGGGAGCCTCCTGGAGTACTTGGATGGAGGACGATCGCGACTAGGCATCCCGAGAAGCGCAACTTTGGCCTCTCTCTATCGTAATGGATCATGGAGATTACCTGCGGCAAGAACAGACAATCAGTTGCAGGTTCTCTCCTATATAACTACGATCCAATTTGGTGTGGAGCCTGACTTTTACGAGTGGGAGATAAATGGGAAGCTCGATGAAAAATTTCGGACGGGAGAAGTATATCGGTATCTGAGAGAAGAAGAACCCACACTGCCATGGACGACTGTTATCTGGACCTCAAGGAGCATCCCGCGACAGAGCTTTCATGCGTGGCTGGTGGTCCAAAACCGAATTCCAACTCGAGACCGGCTGATTAATTGGGGACTCCAGGTAACGCCGCTATGCCTCCTCTGTAACACAAGTGATGAAAGTAGAGATCACTTATACTGGGAATGCCATTACGCTTTTGATATTTGGGGAATGGTTGCGGGAAGATGTAGGATCTTACCAAATCGTAGATGGGAAGATTCCCTAGATCAAATGATCAATTTGCCTCCTCCGGCGGCAACAAGATCCCTTATACTTCTTGGCTGGCAAGCCACCATCTACTGGGTGTGGAACGAGCGTAATCAGAGACTGCATGCAAATAAATTCAGATCGGTGGAGGCTCTTTTCTTCATCATAGATCACCAGATTAGGAATAAGATACAAAGTTTCAGGCAGAGTAACCCACGTAGATGTTCAGAGATGATGCAGCTTTGGGTGAGATGATGATTTGATAAAAGACGCTCTGTTTCTCCTCGCTTGCGATGAAGACGATGATTCCAACGACAAACAAAACTGACTTCTCCTCTTCTTACTGGGCAGGGCATATTATGGGCCTTCTTGCAAATCTATTTGGTTTTTTGGGTTATTAGAATATGAGTTTCACTGGGCTTTGCTCTTTAACTATGGTTTTTGGCCTTTGTAAAACATTTCTTTTTTCTGCATTTTATATTAAGAAGCCAGTTACAAAAAAAAAAAAAAAATGTAAACAAACATTCTTTAAGATCATGTTTTTGTTTTCATTATTAAAAAGGGAATTTCCTCATATGATCAAAAGAACAAAAAGCGAGAGAAATGGTCACATCCCTTATGGACTGGACACTGGTCCTTCTAAACAAATCCCATTTGGTGAGGACCACCACTGACACTGTGTGGGCACGAACTAGCTGTCCTAAACACTTCTCCTCCCTAAACCTCAACCATTACCGTAACAACTGTCTTTCTTCTGATCATTTGTGGGTCCCATCTAAATCTTATAATTGGTGGGCCTACACAAATTTTTATCGTACAAAATTTCAGAAAAAGCAAAACCAAAAGAAAAAGTCAATGTGTGTACTTTGGTTGGTTAGTTTGTGCGCCTGTGGCATGTGGGGATGACATTTGAGAATCTTTTGCACATATTTTTAAAACGATGATTGAAAGTTCGAAACTATCTAACTGTTTTTACATGATCTGAGTCATAAAGTTATATATTAGAGAAATTTTCGTTTATTTATCACATTAAATTTAATTTGAATAAAGAGTTTACTAACTTTTACTAACATAGATGACATTGCAGAGCGGTCCAGACTTTAAGTATCCGGAAATTAAAGACAGCCCAATTGACTAAATATATTAAAAGCCTAAACCTAAATATCAGGTCCACATAAAGCCCATAAAAATTACACCCCTCCCTCCCTCTGTTCTATATGCAAGTATGGTTTTAGAAAAAATGTTTGTTTCACAATATAAGGTGTTCTCAAAATCCAAAGCAATAAAATAATTTAAATAAATAATATTCCAGTAAAAAACTTAAAAGCCTTGTTGGTAGTCTTCGGTGTTTTTGAACACAACTTACTATATTAGTCAATTAATATTTATTAGTTACCAAAAGATATATTTCCAAATTCAGTATAAATACAAACGTAAGTTATGTCTTACTTCCATTAGCTTTTCCATTCGATTTACTTTCTTCAACCTATTTTTTCTTCATAAAACCATGGATCAAAATGAATAAAAAAATCAAAAAGAAAAAGAAACAGAAAATATTAAAAAATCAACTAAACACAATCAAACCTGCAGATGTTCACTCGGCCATTTCACTTGAACAAAATGCACATGATGTTAGAGAGCTTCATCCCAACAAAAAAAATTGAAGACACTATATTATCTATACTAAGGATTAATTTCAAATTTTATTAATTTTATTACTAACAATAATTTCTCTCTAATTAAATGGTCGTGTGCAATAAACAATAAAACCTTTTCATTGCTGCTTTAGAAAATATTTAAATTTTTTAATACCAATGGTTTTAAGCAAAACTACTTACATACCAAAACAGAGGGAATATCTAATTTGGAGTTTTTGTCTAGTAATCAGAAAACTGTTTTGGTCAGTCCCTATCTAAGATTTGAGATTCTGTCTTTATCTATTCAGATATATTCCAGAAATTCAGTTATTTAGGGTATCTGATGAGTCCAAATAAGAATCCCAGATTTAAATTACAGATACTGCAATTCTAGATCCAAATAATAAAGAATTTTGAAAGTTGATATCCACTATCAAACCTAGAACAATGTAGTAAATAAAATTATTTTAGTGTTATTTTATATAATTATAATATAAAGAATAATAGTGAATTTAGATTTTAAAAATAATTTTGCACATAAATTAACATTGTTGGCAGAATATCTTTAAAAGTTTTCGGTATATAACTTGTAAATGTTTTCTCATCAACAATCTTCAAAATTATATATAGAAGTACAAAACCAACATTTAATCTATAAGTTTTGCTAAAACTAGAAATTCAAATAACTTTATATGTTTTTTACTAGTCCATCGTTTTTTTTTTGAAAATAAACTAGTATGATTTGTGAAAAGTATAATAGTATAATTTGAAAAATATTATAGTATGTGTGAAAAATATAGTATGATTTAAATTTTATCCTAGAACGGATTCAAATGTCTTTTTATGCATATCCAAATTTTGGGATTACAAACAAGTTTTGATTGGTTCAACTTTAAACTAAAGTCTTTAGTAGTACTCAAGAAAAAGAATTATTTCGATGATTAATTCTGTTTAAATATTTTTGGATAATAAGAGATGTTAACGATAAGGTTTATCTGTTAATTAATCAGTAAAACTAGTACATCGAATTTTACGGATAAATATGTGATATTACTAGAAAGATTCAGTATCTTCGCCTAATCTAAATCTTTTTTCTCACCTTTAACCTTATATAAGATTCACCACACCTCCTTATCAGTCCAAAATAGCTTTCCGATCTTTTTCAATGGCGGAGACTGTAAAGCCCTCGACCGTAGCCATGGAAATAGAAGAAGTCGTCGATGAGTTAGACCGATGCGTGGTGCAGGAAGTTGAGTTAACTGTCCCAAAAACCGACGATCCAACGTTACCGGTTCTCACTTTCAGAATGTGGGTTTTAGGTCTTGGCGCTTGTATCATACTATCGTTCGTAAACCAGTTTTTCTGGTACAGACGGATGCCATTGTCCATAACCGGAATCTCGGCTCAGATCGCGGTCGTGCCGCTCGGTCATCTTATGGCTAGAGTGCTTCCAAATAAGAAATACTTGGAAGGATCAAGGTGGGAGTTTAACATGAATCCTGGTCCTTTTAATGTCAAGGAACATGTTATGATCACGATATTTGCTAATTCTGGAGCAGGAACGGTTTATGCTACTCATATACTTAGTGCTATTAAGCTTTACTATAAGAGATCTCTTCCGTTTCTACCGGCTTTTCTCATTATGATCACTACTCAGGTAAAATGATTCTTCTGTGTCCTAATTAATCAAGGATGCAACCCCTTTTCTTCTATTTGAAATAAATAATCGTTACTTTTAATCGTTTGTTAAGAATTTTAAATTTATGTAATTTGGTTGTTTTAAACTGACGTAGTTATGTTTACTGACTCTCTTTTTCTGGTTGGTATTCAGTTAGAGAATTCATCGTTTGGATTGGTTTGCAAATTTTGTTTTTATTCATTCAATTTCTCTAGTGGGAATTTATATTATTTATATTCTAATAGTCAAGTCGAACATTACAAACATTTAACCAGCTAAACTAATAATTTTGTTACTTTATTTAACTTTTTAAGTTAGAGAATTCATCATTTGAATTGGTCTGCAGGATTTGTGTTTATTTATTCAATTTCTCTAGTAGGAATTTATATTCTCATAGTCAAATCGAATGTTACAAACATCTAACGAGCTAAACTAAATTTTTTTGTTACTTTACTCTTATCTACTTAGTTTTTGAAACTCATTTTTTAGTCCAAGTCAAAGATATCGTTGGCGTTGGTTTGAAGTTTACTGATAATAACTTTTACAATACTTTTACAATATTGAGACCATTGTTTTTAAATTTTGAAAGTTGCGGTTGTTTGGTGAATTATTTTCTTACATTTTTACCTATGAAAACTCTTTTGTAGTTTCTGGGATTTGGGTGGGCTGGTTTATTCCGTAAGCACCTTGTTGAGCCAGGTGAAATGTGGTGGCCAAGCAACTTAGTTCAGGTGTCTCTATTCAGGTAATACTATTTATCACACATTTATATAAATATTGTCTTCATGATTATTCTTCAACTACTTGATTAGTTCACTAACCACTGTAGTGCCTTGCACGAGAAGGAAAAGAAGAAAAAGGGTGGCATGACCCGAATCCAATTCTTCCTCATAGTCCTTGTGACTAGCTTCGCATACTACATTCTGCCAGGCTATCTATTCGCAATGCTAACTTCCATTTCATGGGTCTGTTGGCTTAGGCCAAAATCGGTTTTGGTTAACCAACTCGGTTCAGGTGAACAAGGTCTTGGTATTGGCGCCATTGGTATTGATTGGGCTACAATTAGTTCTTACCTTGGTAGTCCACTCGCTAGCCCGATCTTCGCTACCATCAATGTTACCATTGGCTTTGTGCTGGTCGTGTACGTCGTCACTCCGATTTGCTATTGGCTTAATATTTATAATGCCAGAACATATCCCATCTTCTCAAGTGGGCTTTTCGTGGGGAATGGATCGTCTTATGATGTTTTGAGCATCATTGATAACAAGTTCCATCTGGACCGAGCCATCTATGCAAAGACTGGTCCTATCCATATGAGCACTTTCTTTGCGGTTACATATGGTCTTGGGTTTGCCACTTTGTCCGCAACTATGGTCCATGTCTTACTCTTCCATGGGAAGGTAACTAACACAACCAATTCTTCAAAGTCAAATTTTTAAATATCTTGATTTTAGTT
>NW_026617146.1:0-18995 GCF_000801105.2 Raphanus sativus | reverse complement strand
TGAATAATATTAATATATTATTAAAACTTATGAATAGTGTAAACTTTTTTTTATCATTTATACTATTTTTTCAAAATGAAAACATTCAAACTATTTAATTAATATTTTTAAATCTGTGTATTCAACTTATTAAAAAAAGATAGAAGCAGTTATAAAGACAACAGAGACATGTATTTCATGCAAGAGTTTCCTAAATAAAACCCAGTTTCTAAAATTGGATTTTGATCATTTTTCTTTCAATTTCTTTTTTAATTTAAAAGAAATTTATTTGAGAGATCCTAACACCTATGCCATTATAATGTCTGGTTGGGCAACCTCTCATAATATGAGACTGTCGATGATATAAAATATATATCAAAATGATCAAAAAGGCTAAAATGTTGATGACAGATTTATGCTAGGACGCACCTCTGCACAGTTTTTTTGAGTGTGCGCTCAAAAAGTTTTAGAGGTTGTGTCATTGTGTCACTTGTCAAGCATCATTCTTTTCAGCACATATTCGCATAATCTCATATTCGCACATATTTTCTCTTCTTTTAAACTATATTTGAAAGAAAATAATAACGCACCGTTAGATGACTTTATCGATAGTTTTTTGTATGTTTGGACTTTGTTGACCCTTGATATATAAGTTAGAAAATGGTAAAAACTGATGGTGCATGTGTCTTATACTATTTTCATTTCGATTCATGTTGGATTTTGTTTTTAGAAAATTTCCGCGAAAACTGTTCATTAATTTTAATGAGAGGGTCATATATTACTCCATGTACTAGCTATAATCACACTAGCTCCATTAACCAGCCACTTAATTTATTGGATAATTGATTAAAATCTATATATGAACATAACAGATCACACAAGGACTCGAAATGGAAAAGATAAAACAGGTGGTAATAACCGGATATTCAACCGGCGGTGCAGTGGCCGCACTCACCACACTTTGGCTCCTCTCACTACCTTCGCCGCCATCATTCCCCTTCCTCTGCATTACCTTCGGCTCCCCTCTGCTAGGAAACCAATCTCTCTCTTCCTCAGTCTCCCGATCACATGTAGCCCAAAATTTCTGCCACGTGGTTACCATCCACGACCTTGTTCCTAGAAGAAACGTTGATCAACTCTGGCCCTTTGGAACATATCTCTTCTGTTCCGACAGTGGAGGTCTCTGCTTAGAAAATGCTGCTTCAGTTCGTAGGATGTTTCATATACTCAACTCAACAGGAACTCCAAACATCGAGGAACGTCAAAGGTACGAACATTACGTGTCTACACTCTCTCACCAGTTTCTCATATCTAGAAGCTCTCGTAGTGAGAATATCTCAGACAATAGCTACGAAGCTGGTGTCGCATTAGCCGTGGAATCTCTTGGATTCTCTGATGATCACCCAAGTGGTGTATCAGCTAAAGAATGCATAGAAATAGCTACAAGAATGAGCCGTGCTCCGATAGAGAGAGCGAGTGAGTTAGCTATTGAGCTTGGTGATGTATTGCAATCAAGACTAGAGATTCAATGGTACAAAGACAGTTGCGACGCGTCACCAAAGAAGCTCGGTTACTACGATAACTTCAAACTATACTCAAATCAAAGAGAGCTAAAGGTGAACATGAGCCGTGCAAAGCTAGCTAAGTTTTGGGACCGTGTGTATGGAATGGTGGAGAAGAAAGAGCTGCCATCTGATTTTGATTTCGAATTGAAATGGCTATTTGCATCGCAGTTTTACCAGCTCTTAGCCGAACCACTGGATATTGCGTACTTCTACAAGTACAAATATTCAAAAACTGGTAGTGGTCATTACATGGAGAATGGGAATAGACCCAAAAGGTATTTACTGTTGGATAAGTGGTGGAAAGAAAGAGGGGAGTGTCATAGAGTGAAGACTGCGAGAACTCGATATGCTAGCACTACTCAGGATACTTGCTTTTGGGCTAAGGTTGAGGAGGCAAAAGAGTGGTTGGATGATATGAGAAGCGAAGGTACGCAGAGGCAAGCTTTGTTGTGGGAAAAGATTGTTGGATTTGAGAGCTATGCTAATAAATTGGTGAAGATGAAGGACGTTTCGCTTGATGTTCTTGCGGATAATTCGAGTTACAATCTGTGGTTGGAGAAGCTGAAAGAGTTCAAACTGGATAATGGAATTGGAATGGTTGTTGATGAGAGTGACGCAATGGAGACTTAGCAGGCTTAATAGCAGCCTAATTTATTACGATCTCTATCGAATGTTGTTCATCATGTTTTATGTAATACTTTCTGATGTATGCTACTATTCTGAAATAATCTTTATCGTTTATGTTCAATAAGTTTATGCAATTGAGTTTCTAACGTAAGCTACTCTAAAACCAAGATGGTTTTCTAATCTCCTACATGTAGTATAAGATAAGTTATTTTCAGGACTTAAATAAATTAAGTATATAGAAAAAGTTAAGACCCACATAGGATTCTTGGAGATTGCCATAAAACACATGATCCAAGAAACTCTTTTCCCCATTCAGATTTTCTTTTCCAAGTACCCTTTTTCTGTGTGTAAATATTCAAATAAATAAGTCAAAGTATACACATATATAGAGATAGTGTCCTTGTTCTACAAAACTATGTGTTTTCTTATTTCATCTACTTACTTTCTATTCATATACCTTACATAACATTTTCACCCTAAGTGATATGACTCGCACAATTTCCGATCATTAACAACTTTGACCAGATTAGACTTCATCGTTATGGAGAATTAATATATGTGTTAATTAAAGATTGTAATGTGAATAGAAAAATGTTTTACATACTATTACTGATATTGATACAATTATATTTCCCACCATTATTGGTATAACTATTTGTTTTAATATAACGTGAATACATTTTCTCTCATAATGAATATTGTATAATATGTCTCAAGAGAAAATAGACATGTTCAGTTTTAAAAAAAAAAAAAAAAAAATAGACATGTAATCGTACTATACTAATCGTGCAACCTCCATTAACAAAGCCGTACAAATAGCTCGATGTACACCAAATAACCCTTCTCTCCCGAGAGGTCATAGGCTTCTTAGTTCGCTTCGAAACAATCTCCAAGACTATATATTAAACTAACCATTTTCTAATTCACATATCTTATTATTTAAACATATCAAAGATTCAAAACCCTTAATCCTGTCTCCCCCAACAAGCAACAGTGAGTGCCACCTTACGAGGCAATTGCTCCCTACACCTCCTCCACTCTACGGCCTACACGTGTAACACCCTCTCCACATGCACAAACTCACACACACATTCATGGGTGCGTATATAACACATTCTTGTTGTGAGAGAGAGAGTAGAGAAGAGAGAGATATGGAGAGAACAGAAGCATTGACGTCATCCTTTATATGGCGGCCAAATGCAAACGCAAACGCAGAGATAACGCCGAGCTGTCCAAGATGTGGATCATCCAACACAAAGTTCTGCTATTACAACAACTACAGTCTCACTCAACCTCGCTACTTCTGCAAAGGCTGCCGTAGATATTGGACCAAAGGTGGCTCCCTCCGCAACGTGCCTGTAGGCGGTGGCTGCCGCAAATCCCGCCGTACCAAATCCTCCTCGAGTAACTCTAAAACCGGAGTAACCGCTAGTTCATGCAGCTCCGGTGGTGGCTCACCAAACATAGATCTTGCTCTTGTTTACGCCAATTTCTTGAATCCAAAGCCTGACGAACCCACACTTCAAGAAGCATGCGATTTAGCCACAGGCGCTTCGATGAAACCCTCTTGGAGTATAGACATCGGTGATCATCATCACTATGATCATCAGGTGGAACACATTGTGGAGGAATGTGGTTATAATGGGTTGCCTCCGTTTCCTGGTGAAGAGCTTCTTTCTATTGACACTAATAGTGTTTGGTCTGATGCTTTATTGATTGGTCATCACCATGTAGAAGTTGGTGGTGTAACTCCGGCCCGGACTGTTCATGAACCGGTGGTTCATTTCGCTGATGAATCCAATGACTCTACCAACTTCTTGTTAGGAAGCTGGAGCCCTTTTGATTTCTCAACCGATGGATGATGTTCCATATTTGCAGAAAAGGGAGTTTGTATTCTACCTATCATACATAATAACATATACACGTTTATATGAAGATCTTATGGATCATTTCATGTAAATTAAGATGGTCTATTATTAATGTACAAATTTAAGGGCTAATATGTATACATAAGCTACAATTTTATTATTTTGGTAGTGATTCTCGACTTAAATATGATGCTATAATAAGTCGTTTTCAAGATTTGCCCAAGAATACCACGTGGGAGGTCCTTGTCTTTGGATTCGATTGAGATTTGCTTGTTACTTGAACTTGCAATTCACTGAAAGTGAGACGCACGTGTATCATGGGGCACGTGTGAGAGTTGTTGTGTCTCTGGCCTCTCTCTGTGTGTGCATAGATCTTCTGTAAAAAGGTGTCAGAGAAAGAGCATATTTGTTCCTACTTTTCCTTTTCTTCTTACTACAATTATTCAGTTGATTTTTTTTTTTTTTTTTTTTTGAAAAAGGGCTTTCTATTATTCAGTTGATTTTTATTGCCAAATACACTATTGTTCGCTTTAACCAAGTACCATCGATTGAAAATAATATATGAATAAAGTAAATTTCTATGTTTTTCTACCTCACACACACATAAGAAATATGTAATTTTTTTTTGAGTAAGGGCTTAAGAAATATATAACTGATTGCATACTTGTAGGTATACATTGTACTGATGATATAAAAAAAAAACACGAACCAACTCATTAGTCTTGACTGGTCAAACAATCTTATTATCAATGTGATTTGCCAATATTCATGATTTATCAAGGATAGTCTACATGTTAAATCCAATTCTATATGGATGGAGTTAAATATTTAAAGCTCTAAATGTGCAAACTTTATGAGTACGTACCTGATTTTTTTTTTTTTTTTGGCACAAACGTACCTGATAGTCCAACTTATATTAACAACTGTTAAGAGCCTAAAGAGGTCTAAAGAAGAATTTCTCTCATCAAGAACGAAGAAATAACCTCGCCACCATAAAAAAAAACAATCAGTGGCACTTTAAGGTGATGTTTTTGTCGCTTAGTATAATTTTCTCGTCAATTTAATCACGTACTACTTCTAAACAGAAATATATATGTATATACATACATATATTTTGATAGTAGGGAACTTAAAACATGTAATTAGATTGTTAAAAGAGAAGAATATAAATATATAGAAATTGGTGAACTAGAATAGAGGAAATTCTGCAACTTGTGTTCAGAGGCAAAGAAGTTAACGTAGGAAGTTGTTCAATGTTGAGTTTCGTGCGTCACACACGTTCCCGTATATCTCCACTTGATCCAAGGAAATAGTGATGAAAACTCTTATTAGTTGTATTACTATAGAAAACAGTTATGCATCTATATTAATTTTAACCGAACAGATGTAATCAAATATCCTTGTCAAGTCATTTGGCTAAAATTTTAGTAATCTAATTCATTCTTTTATGTTTCGAGCGTATGGACCGAACCTGAGTGGTTATCTATTACCAGGATGAAGCTTGGATGTTGAATGATGGAGATTTACTTCATACTCTATATTTCCTCCGACCCTCCCTCTCATGAAGATGCATATTTTTCAAAAAAAAAAATTGTAATTTGTTTTGCATTTTTAACATTTTCATCAACGAATATTTATTAATTGTAAATTTTAAAAACATTAATTATATTTATTGAATTCTTATTAGTTTAGAATCATATAAATATATAATTTCAAAAAATTATGCATTTATAACTGAATTTAATATATTTTATTAATATGTGTGAAAATTCTAGTGTGCATTATTTTAAAACATAGAGAATATAAGTGTTTCAAGTTTTGAGTGCATAGGAGACTTCCTCATAATGCTCACAGAACTTTGTAAGTTTTGAGTGTAGTATTTTTTATTGTCAAAAACTCTGAATGTCTACAAACCATATTGCACCGCACCATAGTCAATAATAACAATTTTTTTACGTATACATATGTATCTATATATGTTTTCGTTACTATTACGACTATATCGCAATTATTCTGCATGTTGTTATTCGAACCCAAAGTAAAAATTAACCTTAATGATCACATAAATGTTACTTATGGATAGTTTATTAACTTCATTTTTCGACAGTGAAACAAAAAATTAAACTTTAAAGAAATAAAACGACGGATGGAATAAGAGCGTCTCCAATGTAAAACTTTATATTTTTTTTTTCAAAATGAAGTAAAATTAATTATGGAATAAAAATATTTTAACCCAACTTTATTTTTTATTCCATAATAGAGTAGTGAACAAATAAAAAATAATTTACTATATTTGTGGAATAAACTTTATTATAGACTTAGAAATGAAATAGGGTTTGAAGTATTTTTTAACCATAATCACTTTTACGTTGGAGATGCCAGTTTCGCTTACCATGCTCGTGTAGATCAAAAATTCATGTATATCCAAACTGTGTTTTTGCTAATGGGATAGAACTTATGGCAAAAAAAAGTTCCTACTCCAGTTCTAAAACAATTCATGATTGAACCATGATAAATTTAGCAAAATCACAGTTTTGATATAAATAAGGAAGAAAAACAAACAAATGGGGATCGAATCAAACGTTAAACCACCACCATGCAATCAAAGTCTCCGCGTCGACTTAACGTCCTTATACATGATTTCAAGTTTCAACATTACATGGAATTCACTAAACTAAAAGTCTCAACCATATATTTTATACGGTCGAATTGACATGTATACCTGTTGATTTTTTTTGGGTCAATATATGTATCTGTTGATATGTATAAAATTTATGTGCATACACAGTAACACAGGTGACAGGTTTGTGTATGTTACCAGGGGCGGACGGAGAGAGTGACATACGGGGTCATGTGCCCCCGTATACTTTTTTACTTTCTTTAACAAATACTAAAGAGACTATATAAGTGCCCCCGACCAGAACAAAAGTTTAGTGAAGAAAAAATATGTGCCCCCAGCTAAATTTGTTCCTAGAAATGTAACTGAATTTACATGTCACGCACCTGTATCTTAAAAATGTAACTGAATTTTTTGTCAATTGTTTGGATTAACTCTCCTTTTTTTTTGTCACAAGTTTGGATTAACTCTCCATACCGTTTAACTACAACTGCAAGTGGTAGTCGAAGGAGGGGACCAGCTTAATGGTTTCTTAACTCCTTTTAGATTGCGACATGTTGCTCGTAAGATTTGACTTTTGTACAGCATTTATTATATACAATTATCCATTTATCAGTATTTTGAAGGAAAATAATACAGGGTTATAACATATGGCGGTCATTAATCGGGTTATTAAAAACGGACTTTTCATGCAATATATACGGGTTTAATATATTTGGTTCACAAATCATTTGGAATATTTAAAAAGAGGCATCAAATAAGATACCATGATACAGTTTGATCCTTACTTTGAACTCGCATACAAGAACTCTGTAAATGGACCGTGACCGTTACTTGGCAGGTGTGAAACACTTCTATCCTTATAATATGATGTTTTCTTATGTGTACATCGACTTATAAGGTTATCCTCGTTTGAATGTTTTTTTTTCTCTTCTTTTATATGTCTTGCATGCTCTCAGATTTAATTATATCAAATATATAACTATATATATTCTTAAGGAATATGAAGACAAAAAAATTTGGATGCTAAATTTTAAAATGAATTTGATCTCACGGATTTTTTTAATGTCAAACCTTTGGAATTAGCTGCGTGGTGGCTTAGTGGTAATTGTTTCAGGACAAGACGTTAAACTCGCACTTTTGGGAAGTTGAATTTAGCTTTGGGCAGCTGAATACCCGCTGGATTGGTTTTCTCAAGTTCAATAATTAGTTCACCAATAACAATTGGTCGCAGTTGTTTGTATTGTCGATGAGATGTGTTAGTTAATATACGATGCAAGTTGAACCTCACATCCTCCAATTTGGTGTTTGGTCCGAATAACCTAAGGTTTTTTTTTTTTAATGTTTAAATGGTAGCCCCAAACAAAGTTAATTTTCTCATGATCCCGCCAATACCATGTTCCCTGATTGGTAAAACCGAGGTCTATAGATACAGAGATTCTTGCTAAAATGCACTCAAGTGCTTTAGATTGATATAGAAATTGATCTCTAAAAGCACAATTTTCTGAATGCAAAGTTTGTTTGTCTGTTAAAATAACTATGATGTAGTCGTATTGGTTATACATTCAATAATAATATGAACTTGAAAGAGATGGTCTCCATTATTTTGTGGAAATGAACAAACTAGAAGAATACAAATTAAGAGCCTTTAACAACGAGGAAGCAAGTGGGAAACAATAGTCATGTAACTTGTGATTCCATTTATTTCTTTGCAGTTTCTCATAAATTCATAACGAATAATCCCCACTGTTATCTACATGATGATGAACTTTGAAAGATATAACAAACACAATAATAAATCTGAATTTGAGCAAAAAATAAACCATTCTATTTTTTGAATGAACTTATACGAATTTGTATCTGATGAGAATCAATCAAGCAGGATACGAAGCATACAAATTTCTTGGGACACAAGGTGATTCCCTCCAAACCCTAGCGTGAAGCTTAAGCAATTCCTTCGCCTTTTCTTTAGTCTTGTTTCCGCAATCCACTTGAAGCACCAAACACATCTTCGCCACAACTCCCAATTGCAACATCTCCTGCAACAGCCAAGGCGTAGCACAAAACCTCCCAATGGAAAGCAAAACCCTAACCGCCCTCTCGCTAGTTACCTGAGAGACCCTCAATATCTTCTTAGACACAACCGCAATAGCCGCGCCATGATTCAAAAACTCGGCTCTTCCTTCAGCACACTGACATAACATATCAAGAACCACCATAGCCATCTCTGAGTTCCTTCTCTCGGATGAGAAAGTTTCATCCATTAAAAGCTCTATTATCATAGAGACCGCTCCAGCTGCCACAGCCTTGTGCCTATTCCTTCCCCATGGACATATAATCACCAAGATCTGCATTGCTGATGTCGTTGCCTTGTGTGAGATCTGATCATTCAAGATCTGAACCACCTCGTTGAAAACCTCAGGTTCCAACAATATGATCTGCATGGGATCCGCAACTTCAAGAATCTTCTTGAGGAGAAACGTCGCATAGGCTCTTGATTCGTAGTTCCCACGTTGCATAATCTTAGTCAGCGTCATCACAAGATTAGTTCCCTTCTTGTTGTTTAAGAGACTCTTGCGTGCTTCCTCCGATGTGTCGAGATGGTAGAGTATGCTTAAAGCTTCGTCCATTAAGCTCCTCGAAGAATCAAACCGGCTCTCCAGCGTGTTTGAATGACACAAATCGTTGCATGTATCTACGGAGTTGCTGACGATATTTGCCAAGAACTCTGGAACTCCTGCGGCTTCTAAGCATCGCTTGTTGGTTGTATTCTCCGACACTATTTGACCTAGCCGTTTAAGGCATTTGACTTGGTTTTGATACGAAGATGAAGAATCTTTGATGAGTTTTTCGATCTCGGACTTAGAGATTAGAGGTTTTGGTGTTGCGATTCTCTCGATGCCGTAGGATGCATTGAGCGTACACCAAGATTGTATTAGACGGCGAAGAGTGTGGTTTGGTGTGAGATCGGTCTCGGTTATGGCTTGTTTGGTGACCGGACATGAGTTATTCTTACCGGTGAAGAGCCATTTCTCGATGCTGTCTCGGTCGTAGGTTATCCCGGTGGAAACTATGACCGGATCCTTCATGATATCTAGAGAGATTGGACATAGGAAGAAACAAGGAATCTCTATCTCTTGATCCATATTATAACTCGCCGGAAAATATGAAAAACAAGTGAATCTTGATGAATAAATGGATCGGCAAAGAATCTCAATAAATGAAACTTTTGCTTCAAAAGTGTAGTAGTTGAGATTTGGGAGATGTGAATTGTATTGATTTAGCTAGAAGAGAGAAGAAGAGTGGGGTTTTATATATAAAAGATTGGAGAAATATTCAGAGTTATTACAAAAGTCAAAACACGGAAAATACAAGTATTTGTAAACGCTTTTTGGATAGTTGTCCTATTTATTAGTCTATTATTTATGGAACGTATATTATAGATTTGACTTTTGGGTATTATAACGAGAGATTTACACTTTAAGTCACTTATTGACTTTAAGCACCACAATAGATCACTTCTCTATACTGATACACTTTTTTACAACTAAAGCCCAACTAGACTCGTTTTGGTCCGTGAGAGCAATTAGGGCTGGTTACAGTTTTGAATTTTAAATTAGAATTAGTTTCATTTTTTTCTTTTAATATTAAGATATTGTAAACGCAGAGATATTTTCACAGTTTCCTCTCCTCTTTTACCGTGAAACACATCTATAGAGGACGACGGTTCCATTCTCGATTCATCTTAGATTCTTCACCGATCGGAACTTGCTGCCTGAATTCCGCTGAGATACCAGGATGAGGAAGAGTGCTCGTCGTGCTGGCAAAGGTTAGTCCGACATCCGCCGGTGTCTCTTGTCGCGCTTTTAGATTTAGACTAGGGTTTTGTTTTTTTTGTTTTATTTTTGTTCTCTTTACATTTCGCACAGTCTAATTTGTTGATTTGATTTTGGAACAGTGCAGAGGAAGAGAACCCAGGTGACGCGGAGGACTCGATGGGGTTTCGTCGGCGGCTGAGAAAAGAATACGTAGTTGGTGAGTCTCACTTAGCCATCACCGGAAAGTTTTTGCGTTCCCCCGCACCTTATTTTTTGTTGCTGATGGTAGATTTTGTTTGTCCTCACTGGAAATCGGTTACAGAAGCTTCTTTTCTCAGTCGTATATGAGAGGAAGATTGATGTGAAGAAAGACTTGAACTTTTTTGTACCTTTATATGTTCATGTCACAATATGTGTGGTTTCATATAGTTTTACGTCTCTTTTTGTTAATCCTAGAAGTTCTGTAGTTTTACAAGTAGATTTGGTTTCATATAGTTTAAGGTCTCCTTTTGTTAGTTAGAATATGAATCCGTTTGTCTTTTTACATTTCGCCTAGTCTAATTTTTTGTTTGATTCTGGAACAATGCAGAGGAACAGAACCCTAGTGACGCGGAGGACTTGACGGCGTTTCGTCGGCGGCCGGCAAAAGAACACGTAGTGGGTGAGTCTTTTTTAGCCATTACCGGAATGTTTTTGGGTTTTCTGTTCCTATTTGTTGTTGCTGATGGTTATTTTTTTTTTAATTTTTTGGCTTTTACAGAAGAGAAGCCCTGAGGAGAGTCCTGATGAACGATACTCGAGCCAACGCCACAACTGTAATTCATAATTGGAGTACCTTTTTCTGGTGAGGGATGTGTTTGAAGGTATTGGCGAGATGGAACAGCTTTTGGGGTCGTGCTTTGGAAACCTTTCCAGGTTGCCAGTGAGGAGGTGTGATTTCTGTACATGTTTACGTGTACATGTGTTCTGCTAGGTTGTACATGCGTACAATGTTTTATATGTACATGTGTACGCGGCTGTAAACTGGTACATGAGTGACATTTTTTTCTTGTACATGTGGTTTTGTGAACTTTGTACGCCCTGATTTCTTAACAAGTTCTGATGTTTTTTATGTTGTCTGTGTATGTATTGATGCAGAACTCACATTTTAATAATGAAAACCTCTGATTTCACTCACATTTTTGTAGCTTTTTATAGTCTACACGTACACAAACGTATGGTATAGTGTTTGTGTTGTTTTGGTTTACTTTGGTATTGTTTTTGTCTGATGTTTGTCTTCGTAGATTAGCGTATGGAGCGGTCTGATGAAATATTTCTTCTTTTTCAGATGTAAAAATCCCGAAAAATGGAACCGACAAGAGTTTAGCGCCGAGGTTGTTTATATTTTTGGTTTCTATGGCGTCCATGTGTACACCTAAAATTTATTTTGTAGATGTACAATTATTTGCATGTACACTACGCCACAACACATCTACATGTACAATGTTTCACAAAAAATCTTGTAACTCGTTTCCTATACTTTGTAACTTGCTTCATTGTTGATCCCTTTAAACACATGATTCTGGAATTTTAGCATTTTATTGATGACAATGATGATTTTCTGATTTCTTTTTGGTGGCTTTCAAACAACTTGTGAGGTAATAGAAGCAAAATGACATTCCCATGTTTTTTACTGAGTTCCAGTTTGATAATTGAAACTATTAGTATGTTTCTTATTTCTTTTTGGTGACTCTCGAAAACAGAGATTAATTTTGGTTTCTATGGCGTCCATGTGTACACGTAATATTTATTATCCACACGTACAATACTTCACAACATATCTACATGTGCAATATGTTTCACAAAAAACTTGTTTACTATACTTATGTAATTTTCTCATTCACAAGTTTGGAACACTGATTATGTTTTGTTCTACTAAATGTGTTATGTCTATTATCACATGTACACATAACTCTCATTATTCACATGTACACATAACTCTCATTATTCACATGTACATATAGTTTATATTCACATGTTGCAATATCAACATGTACATTGGATTTTAATATCCACATCAATAGCCACATTACTGATAAAAACACTATCAAATCTTAGAGGTCAAGATCGAAACTTTACAGGTAGGATAAATTCAAAACTTGTGATGAACATTAGTAGTATCATCAATCACATGAAAGAGAAACTAACTTAGAGGCCAAGTTCGAAACTTTACAATCACCAAACACCAAAATCTGCAAGCTTGAGCACTCAGTTTCTTAATCTCCCTCCCCAATAGAGAAATTATCCCCTTTTGAACCTTTCTTCTTCTGTTTCTTGCATCTCGGATCATCGCAGCTGCAGAAGAAGAAGACATGACGATGACAATTGTGGGAGTGTTACAGATTGCGGCAGTGGCGTTGAGTGAAGAAGAGTGAGAAGAGATTAGAATTTGCCATTAGCGCAACGTTTAGAGCAGATCTGGTGTTCTTGAGAGCCATGGCGTAAATAGAGTATGCGGTAACGCTTCTTCGTTCTCAATCTTGGACTGAGCACAAATCATCTTCTTCCTTGCTCTCTGTAAGTCAAGCGCTCTCTCTCACCATTATTTTTTCTGATATGTCTGAAATACGAGAGAGGAGATATCTAAAACTAATAGATCAATGGGAAAGTTTTTTTGGTTTTTTGAGATTCAGAAAATAAAATTGAAGCAGGCAACGACGATGGAGCCGCAGGGATGAAGGTTAAAAAAAAGAATTTTAATTAGGATAATCTGTCCAGATCTGGATAAATTAATCTGAGCCGTTCATGTTATTTAAAGATCAACGGCTGTAAATGAAGCCCGCCCAAACAATTGATTAGTTAAAAAAAAAAGAGAAGAGGCAGGAAATGTAATTGAGAGTCAAGTGGAGCACCTTCTCTCCTATGGTTTCTAACGAGTCTTTAGTAAAAAGTGCTCATGTAGAAGAAAGTGACTTTCTCTGATATTTATAAGTAGAAAAGTGACCTAGGATGTAAATTTTTCTATTATAACATCAAAAGACTCAATAATAAATGCTTTTTGTATTTGAAAGTGAAACGTATGGAAACTATTGAATTGTCAAAGAGATTCTATTACGGCGAAGAAAGTGTAAATAGTAACGAAGTCATTGGAGGATTGGTTGTGGCGGTGTTGAAGACAAGTGGTTTGTATGCTTTGTTTTTCGGTTTTACTCACATGTCATATTTGCTTATTCCTCGCATCTTTTCTTGCCATCCACTACGTGACTTCGTAAATTTATTTCTTTTATTCATAAAAAACTAAGATTAACAGCATATTTCAAAATAAGACTCCTTTCTCTCTCGTCTCTTTGCGCTCCTTTCTCACTAAAAAGTAAAACCAGAGTTCAGATCTGTTCTTGGCTAAGGTGGCTCCGGTGGCTTCTTGAGCACCGGAGCCGTGTCTCCTTTTGTTTTATGTATTTCTTCTTCTCGGGGTATTACGTTTCGATTTAGGATTTGTTTTGGGTCAATCGACGGGATTTATCGTTTTTGGGTTTGTAACTCTTCGATGTGTTCTGGATTGATGCTTGCAAGCTCAATCGTCGGATACTGATTCGATGCTGGTGGGTGTGGGATGTGGTCTCGTCTTTCTCCTTTCTCCTCTCCCTAGAAGTTCCATGTATTATTTCTTCACCGGGTGTGGTGTGGATCCGTCTATCCTGTGGCGGTCTAGAGGTTTGTTACCTCAATCGGAGGTTCTTCTCGGTTCTTCTAATACAGATCCTCAACCATCGTCTTCTGATCTGTTGTGACCGGTGCGGGTTTGGAGTTTGTGGGGTTTGATTGTGACTTCTTGACCATTGAGCTGCAGGATCTGTCTTCCTTGATTTGGCTAGGAGCTTATGGCCATTTTCCGTTCCTAGTTGGTCTATGATGTCTATGGCCTATTTGGTAAAACGGATGTTGATTGTACCGAAGGGAACTCATGGCTTCGACAACGTAATGACATGTTGGTGTGAGGGTTAAGTGAGAAGTTCGGTCTCAGTCTTTATTCACTGTTTTTTGTGGTTCTGGTCAAGTTTATGGTTTGATGGGTCTTGTAAGTTTAGCCTTCTTGTTTAGAATCTTAGTTGTTTGTTTGATGTTGTTTCAGTTTGTTTTCCCACTTGTGGGCTTAGTTTCCAGAGACATCCATGTCGTCCGCTGGCTTAGTATGCTCGACTCTGTAATGGTTGATGTTGCAAGCTCTAATAAAATCTGTTCAGAGGAAAAAAAAAACAGCATATTTCAAAACTAGTTGATATTACTGTTGGAACCGTAATGTAGAGGGATATTGTTGGGTTATTGTCAGCAAAAAAAACATGATTATGGTGATGTTCCGTTTTGGTGCAGAAAAACCTAGAGTGCCATCAACAGTTGGATTGTACTTTGTTTCAGGTTACAACTGTGATGATAGATTTATTAGACTCATATTCCTTGTTATGCTCTCCTTTGATTCTCTTTTTCTAGGTTTTTTTCCTTTTTTCAGAATGTTTTCAATTTTTGCTATTTCTGGTTAATTTTTATTTATTTTCGTATTCACTACTTGATCTTGTTGCCAGTGGAGAAGATGTGGCGCATAGGCAAATGTCTAGTAAAACAGCGAATTAATTTTGTAAATGGTCATGAAGAATTTTTTTAGTGAAAAAAATAAAAAATACTACTAAAATAAATTATTATAAATTTCTTTGCTATTGCATCCCTTTGAAAAGTAACTAAAAGCGAGAAAGCATATATATACCAAAAGTGGTATGTATTGTCTCGGTGGGAATCAATTTGCTAGTTAATTACTACAGACCACTTGGGGTGTCTTAAGTCATATCTTTGGATTGCAATGCCTTTGTGAGTAATATTTGCGCACACTGCAATGCCTTTGTGAGTAATATTTGCACACACTGATTAAAATAGTCAAACAATATGTTTTGTTATAGCTTAAATGATTAATAAAATTATGAGATTTGTTAGTTAAAAAAAATATATTTTTTTTAACTTAAAAGGCTTTATTGTTTTTTTCAGGGAGAGTTGAGGATGGCTTCAATTCCCTCCCCCCAACTTTATCTTTAACAGCCGAATAATATTTTCTAGTTTACAAAAAAAAAAGAAATTCTAACATTTTTTAAACCGAATATCGATACTAACACTTATGTATAACTATAAAGTTATTGTCAAGGTATCAAATTCGTCCCACCACTAACGTGAATATTAACTTCCGGATGAGGACGAATGTGGTGGACAAGTATATCAAACTTATCTTTTGTAAAAGGGCACAAATAATTAAATTGAACTAATTAATTTAAAAAAATTATTTGATCAACTTGTTTTAATTATTTAACTAATTCCCATAAAACGGTCAAAAATGACCAATACGTAAAGAAACAAGCGGCCGTTTTAGAAATAGTTATCAAGAATATGAACCTGTTCTTCGTGCCAGCAAAAGAACGTGTTTAATTGAGATCGCTGACTTGTCTTTTTTTGCTTAACACAATCGGTGACTTGTCTCTCTTTGAGAAAATGTACGATAACTACACCTTTTGGTCAATCAAGTGAAACCATGATATGGGCTAACGCCTAATGGTAAAACAAAAAGTGCAGATATATAGAACAAACACTAAGTCAATTTAGTATCTACATATACAATGTATTCAAATATTCATACTAGAGAACGAAACTGCTGACGTAGTTATTAGTATGTCAAGAGGGGAAATGGAAAGCATGGTCTTTGTTCTCTGTTGATTTATTCTTTATAATTTGGGTACGTTGTAATATACACTGAGGTCTTCTAATACAAGTTGATAGGTAATTCAAGTTTTAAGCCCATAAGATAGGTTTTGCCACGGTGGTATACATAAGTAGTACGTATAAAAATTTAAATAGGAATGAGTGGCGCAGAGATGATTTATTTGACATGGGACCAAGACGAAAATGAAGTGTATACAGCTAAAATATATATATTTTTAAATATGGTCAGAAAATAGACAGCTTCATACAGACTACCACATGGGATCGGATTGAAATATAGAAAATTTGGACTTCGCATTATTGGCATTCTACATCTTGGGCACTTATAACAGATTGTTATTGTAATTTTGTATTCCTATAGAAAAGTAGGGGGTTAAATTAGCAGATTCGAAGAAAATAATAATCACCAAAACTATCTAACTCTTCTTTCTTGATGTGCAACAGTGCAAGCTATATTCAGGCCCGGTGTTGAGCACATACTCAAGATACATTTGAATGGGGCCTAAAATTTTTCAAATTTGATGGCCTAATATTTTCACAGTTTTTATACTTTGTTAACATAAGAAATATAAAATGGATTCTAATCAAACATGTAACATAACAAAATACATGCAACATAATAAAATATTTGATGGTTTTCTGTACTTTAATAAAAAGAAATAGAAAATAATTTTTAGAGCTAATAAAATTTTATTAGTATTAAGGATATTGTAAAGTTTAATTTTTAGCTATCATTTAGGGTCTATATATTTTTAGTTTCGCATTGGACCCGCAATATCTCAGAACCGGCACTGGCTATATTAATGTGTAGTGTCTTCAATGCATACCGTTGGAAGATTTGTCTTCATCACTTGGCAATATGATTGGGCATAGAAAGTAAAAATACATACTTCACTAATAATAGCTTCTTCATCAACATGTCACTTTCTTTTCTATTTTTATATTCCTCAGCCCAAAATGGAAACTTTTAATACTTCCCTTCCGAAACTTCTTTTCTTGGAAAAGATCCATCACATTATCAAATTTCAAGAAAATGTATATTAATTAAGTAGATGACGAAGGAGACTTAAGGCTCGGTTCCAAGGTCTGGAGACACCTTCTTTGTTTTTTTCCTTACAGTAATCCATTTTTAGCTCAGCCATGGCGGATTCACTATTTTTATCCAACTTGATTAGTTTTATTCTTTAACTTAGCCCAAAAAAGAGTCAAAACGTTTGGCAAAACGTGATTAGTCTTCGTGCTTTCCACTAAACCTCCCCCTTTGTTTCTCCAAATCTTTTCCTGGAAAATTTGATTAATTCCAGGGCATTAATCGGACTGGAGAAAGGAGAGGGGGAGGGTAGAGACACAAAGATGCCTTCTCCTCCGGAAGTAGAAACTCAGCCCAAAAACGATTCGGGTTCGGACCAAACCTCTGAACGCGACACCAATCCACCACCACCGCCTACGCCGCAATCTCAACCGCCTCCATCGCAAACGCAACAACAATCTTACCCACCCGTTATGGGCTTTCCAGGCTACCCTCAAGCCCCATACCCAAACTACCCAAACGCACCTTACAATCACAACCAATACGCCTACGCACAAGCCCCACCCGCTTCCTATTACGGTTCTTCATACCCACCACCTCAGCAAAACCCGGTTTACCAAAGACCACCTCCTCCGTCTGGTTTCTTCAGAGGGATCCTCACCGGTTTAGTCATTTTAGCCGTCTTCATTTGCATCTCCACCACCATAACATGGCTCGTCCTCCGTCCTCAAATCCCGGATTTCTCCGTAACCAATTTCTCCGTCTCCAATTTCAACCTAACCGAACCGGTATTCTCCGCGCAATGGACGGCTAATCTCACCGTCGAGAATCCGAACTCGAAACTAACAGCCTACTTCAATCGAATCCAAGGATTCATCTACAACGAAAACGCGGTCGCGGTAGAGGATTTCTTGGCCATGGAGTATTTCCAACCGGTTTACGTGGAGACCAAGAAATCGGTTTCGGTAGGAGAAACCCTAACGGCGGGAGAGAAGGGACAGCTGAAAGTCCCGAGCTGGGTCGGGGAAGAGATGAAGAAAGAGAGAGATACGGGAACGGTGTCGTTTAATCTGTGGATGGCTGTTTCGGTCACTTTTAAAACCGAGGGTTGGTCGGCGCGGGAGAGAGGGCTTAAGGTGTTTTGCGGGAAGTTGAAAGTTGCGTTTGAAGGAGGGTCCGGAAACGGTGCCGTTTTGTTGCCTAAGCCTCTTCCTTGCGTGGTTTACGTTTGATCCCTCCTTTTGCCTTGGAATTTTTTCTTCTTATTAATATCTCTTGTAATGTTTTATTGTTTACAAGAGATATTAAATGAAATTATTAAATCAGTCTTGTAATCGTCTTAATGTGTACAACAAGAATATGATATAAATCCCTGATTCAGATATGTTTGTACAACTCGTTCAGTCCACCGACTGTTTGATCGAGGTTGATGGCTAAATACTAGAGATAACTAAGGAGCAAGATGTGATGTATTACCAAGCAATTATAACAGACCATTGAAATTCGATTACCAAGTGAATCCCATAAAGTCTATAAAGTCCAAACCTAGTTTATTTACGAAATAGTAATATGATTAGCTGATTTAGATAAATATTATAAGATTTGGAATTTTTTTATCTGTGATAGGTCTAAGTCTTATATATATACAACTCTTAAGATATGATACTATGATCTTATTATATAAAGCTTGGTTCTTCAAAGTTACCAATTAATATGATCGTGACACATGACAATTGTATATTTAAGATTATGACA